>NW_004798573.1:5343-10943 GCF_000002075.1 Aplysia californica | reverse complement strand
GGGGGGAGGGGGTCTAGTTGTTTTTTTAAGTACTTCAAAAATTTGTATATTCTTATTGTCTTGCAGCGGCGAAAATCCGTGACATGACGCTACATCAGAATGACAGTTCTATCTGACATTTTTAGCATTTTTTAAGTTACTTAGACCATGATGTTAGAAACAAAATGATTTATCTGCTCTATCAAAATCGTAAGATTATTCGAAGTCGTTATCAAGATATTCAAACAAATGTATTCGTAAAAGCTTGTCATGATGTGAAACTCAAAATCTTTGAAGTCAAATTTCTCAAAACTTGGTACTGAGAGGAGAGAATTGTTTAAGTCTGAGCTAGCGATGTGTCACACGGTTTAGAAGAAACAACAGTTTGTAAAACAGAGACAGCGAGAGAAGAAAGACAATCAAGACAGTTTAATATCGTAAAGTAGAGAGATCACAGAAATAATTATATTTTGTTCTTATATATCTAGACAATCGAACCTGCTCTAACGACCACCTGTCCAAGACAATCACCTGTACAAACGACCACTTCCCACTTCTCTCTCGTCTTTTTACTGTTGTATAATGGCCCTGTCCAAGTGGTCCACCTGTTAAAACAACTACTTTCCTACCCGATAACGGGTTCCTGTCTTGGAAAATTTCGACTGTACTAGTTTGTTTATTATTTAATTAACAAATTAATTAATTAATTAGTTAATTTGTTATTTATTTATTTATCTATTTTTTAAAATTTGATTTTTACAATTAAAAAAAAAAATTATTATTTTTTTTGGGGGGGAGAGGCACTTTCTCATTTATTTCTTATATCATCATTTCACGTTTTTTTTACAAAACAATTTAGGATCTTTTATACATATTTATTCTGTTATATAATATGTTAATTTGGTATTATTACTATTTTTTTTTAACATTGAGTTATCTTTTTGATATATTTATTATGATGTCATATTTTTTCTAGAAATGTATTTCGTACTTTAAATCGAGCAGGAAGAAAATCTTTTAATACATTATGTAGAAGCAAAAAGCCCTCTGCCACATTTCTACTATCGGAACTAGATCTACATTCCTCAGTATATACTTTTTGTGTTCAAGTTTTTCCGATCTGAGTCCCTAGGATGTTGTCGACTCTAGGTTTTTCAGACGATTGCGTTTGTCCGAACGGTCAATAATACTACGGGACTGATGATGATGATGATGATGATGATGATGATGATGATGATGATGATGATGATGATGATGATGATGATGATGATGATGATGGTGATGATGAGGATGACGATATTATGTTCCTGAAGAAGCCCTACGGGCGTAACGTTGAACATCTATAAGAAAATCTGATTAAATATGACCAACCCTATCAAAGTCTCAAGCATAATGTTCCTCCAGTAAATCATGATGATGATGATGATGATGATGATGATGATGATGATGATGATGATGATGATGACTTACCGTGTACATTTGTTCCTCCCGTCTAACTCCCTCTCACTGTATTAGTGTGCCAAGTTCTCTGCGATGAAAACAACTTTTTCTGTCCAAGAGGGTATCTCACTCAAACAAAAAACGTTCTCCGACTGTCTCATTTTATTGTACTATACACACACTAGACTCTGTCTCTATTCTATTGTACTCAGTACACACTAGACTCTGTCTCCTTTCTATTGTACTCAGCACACACTAGACTCTGTCTGGTCTCATCCACGTTTTCTCTTGTCTCTGTTTTTAGAACCAATCTCTTCACCCTCAAGGGCCAACAAGAAAATCGCTGGCTATACAGAAGTGTAACAATAACTAATGGATTTGACGGTCCCATCAACATCAAGGTACGTTCACGTGTACACTTTATGTACACGCTGGGAGAGGTTTACTCATTAGATGATCCCAGTGCTCTTGTGGGGGAAATAGACGGCAAAAGAGGGAGAGGTAGACCGGGAGATAACTTGCTTAGAACACTTGAACAGATGAGTGAAGGGAAAAGACCAGGGGAAATAATGCTCACTTATTTATTGACTTACCTGTTCCGTTAGCAACACGAGGCAGAGAGCAGTCAAAGCCACACCTGTCTCTCCCTGGCCCTGGGTGATTGCCTCGTCCGTGATCGTACCCTATAGCGGACAGTTGGTCTGCCTCTTCTTCCTTTTCCTGTATGCCTCCAGTACCATGTTGTCTGAAAAGCCACCTTGTCTCTGGATGCTGGTGCTGATATCTTCAATTCTAGCATTTTCAACACTTCATTTTCTACGTCAAATTCAGAAAAATTTAATACTCTGAAGTATGCACATAATATTTCTCCGAGAAGAGAGACAAATGACAAACCATTATCAAAGATGTCTGTGTTAGATCTGACAGTTATCAAACAAGTATGTCGGTGTGCTCTGTTCTTTCTTTGTACACACAGGCAGTCCCTGCTGCTGCTTTTGGTGAACAAATAATTGTGTCGCAACGTAGTGGAGTCAGGCGCTCGTCATTTTTTGTGCTTATAGTTATTGGTATCATCTTAAAGCTTGTTCACTTGTCTTTATTTGGATGAAAACAAATATCCATTTATCTTGAATACAAGTCGGGATATTCGCGAATGGAGGAGGTGGGGGTCACCTGTTTTCAGAGGTAAAAGTAGTGAGAAAATGGCTGCCAAAGATTAGTTATTTCCTTAGCTAAAGAGTCCGTGGTAACTGAAAATCTACATTTTTTGTGCCTTTAAGAAACGTTTGTCAGAAAAATCCACACATAAATGAGTTCTTTAATGGGCATGAAAGGTTTTGACCCAAAAAACAAAAATGTGTTAAAAATTCCTAAACCTGCGAAAAAATGCAAGTTTCTTCACTTTGATTATTTTGACGAGAGCCTGATTCCACCACGCTGCCTCACAACTTAGTCTGAACTTGTCTATCTGTCTGTGACGTCAGTCCAACAATTTAGTTTGTACTTGTCTATCTGTCTGTGACGTCAGTCCAACAATTTAGTTTGTACTTGTCTATCTATCTGAGACGTCAGTCCAACAATTTAGTCTGTACTTGGCTATCTGTTTGTGACGTCAGTCCAAAAATGCCTGTCACAATTACGCCACAGGTGGTGATTACTGGAGTCGTGGGGACCGGAAGTAAAGGAGACATTGCCATCGATGACGTAGGCATAACGGACGGTGACTGCAAAGGTCTGTTTTGTTTTTGGATTTGTTTGTTTTGTGTTTTGGTTTTGGTTTTGTTTGGATTAGAGAAGTGTTATTTTTGTTTTGTTTTCGGTTTAAGTTTAACAAAAAGAAAACATGCTTTATATGCTATTTCCGTTCTCAGAAAGGTATGTGTACATGTGCGTCATTTTAAAAAAATGATTTAAAAAAAATGAAAATAAAAAAGATGACCTTTCCATATTCCTGATAGCTGTTGTACTATTCCCTAGTTATGCTGTTCCCCACTTCAACACAATTTAGATTACCTGGGAAGCGGGCTGTTTCAACTCTGCAGGTCTTGCCTGACTCTGTCAACAGAGGTACAATAAGGTGCGAAAGATCTTGTCAGTATGTTAGTGTTTTAGCGCCTATAGATGGCTGCTTGCACTGTATGCTTCCCCGGAAGTTGAGTTTGTTTCAGAATGCTCTCAGGTCTGCTGGGGTAGAGCTTGTTGTTGAGCGGGGATTTGCGCTATACAAATGCTATCTATTATTATTGTACGGTAACATCACCTCATGGGAGAAGAACCCACAACCTTTGCATGTACAGATAGGAGACGATTCTTTACACCTCAAATGCTATCAATAGCTTTCTTTGTGTGTCTGATTTAAGCTTGAAAAACAGATATATGTATGACTTTAATAGAATAGCATGTTTTATATAAAACAGATGTATGTTTGATTATAATAGAATAATAAGTTTTATATAAAACAGATATGTATTATGATTATAACAGAATGATATGATTTATATAGAAGCGTTCTTGGCCAAACGTTGCTGATTCTTAAGCTGACGTTTTAAAGATTTATTTAAATTACACCCCTGCTAATGGGCGTGATGCTGCTGCTGATGATGATAAAGATGATGATGATGATAATAAGGAGGAGGAGAAGGAGGAGGAGGAGGAGGAGGAGGAGGAGGAGGAGGGGGAGGAGGGGGGAGGAGAGGAGGAGATAGAAAAAGGGGACGCTGATATCAGTTTCCCACTTTGTAGTTTCTCCTTTTCTATCTTGTAAATGTTCTCACTTTTTTATCCAAGGTAAACACGATTCTATGTCCTATACACCAACACCACAACCGCCAAAACACCACAAAACATCCGCCACAACCCGGAAGACTACGAAGATGACGAGAGAACACACAGCCGTGACCTCATTCTTCTCTACACAACCACGAAGTCAAAGGTCAACAGCAACTACAGCGAAATTCTCCAGCACCAAACTACACCAAGATCTCACTACATCGCTCGGGACCTCACGTAAATATCGTGTTTTTAAAATTGTTTTTTCTATCTTTACTGCAGACCACAACCATACGAAAATATTGTTTAAAAAAAATTGTGTTTTCTGTCTATACAATAGACCAGATCCAAATGTAAATAGTTCGTTTTGCCACCCGTACCACAGACGTTAATATTTTGTTTTCTATAATAAGGCATCTTTAAAGTTTGGTGTTCCCAAAGGTTCAGTTTTGGGCCCAGTATTATTCACAATGTATTCACAAACACTTGCTGTCGAAATACAAAATTACCAACGTGGCTCCAAAGTCTTCGCCGATGACACACAGGTATAATAATATAGCTCTTTTTATCGATGAGATACTAACGAATTTGTAGAAAGAGTAGAGACATGCACTGAACATGTGGAAGCATGGATGTGTGAAAACATATGTAAGGCAGTGTGGTGGAATCAGGCTCTCGTCAAAATAATCAAAGTGAAGAAACTTGCATTTTTCCGCAGGTTTCTGAATTTTTATTAATTTTTTGTTTTTTTGCTCAACACCTTTCATGCCCATTAAAGAACTCATTTCTGTGTGGATTTTTCTGAAATAACGTTGATTAAAGACACAAAGAATATTAAATTTCAGTTACCACGGACTCTTAAGCTAAGGAAATAACTAATCTTTGGCGACCATTTTCTCACTAATTTTATCTCTGAAACCAGGTGACCACACCTCCTTCTTTCGCAAACATCTCGACTTGTATTCAAGGTAAATGGATATTTTTAAAATCCAAATAAAGACAAAAAAAAACAAGCTTTACGATGATACAAATAACTCTAAATGCCCAAAAATTGACGAGAGCCTGATTCCACCACGCTGCCTCACATATTATTAATGCTGGATTATGGAAAAACGGAAACCTTCCAAAAGGTATTAAAAAAAAATGTCATTATGTTTCTGGAAGCCATCTAGAAATCGAGATACAGATACAAGTATATTCTTTCACAGCAAGGCCAAGACCAAGAACCTTGTTACCGGGTATCTATTTAGAGCCACACATGTCCGTGAACAACCAAGTACATCATGTCACATGACGTGTGTTCCTTGATCTCCCGAAGAATCAGAAAAATAAAGCTCCTTATTTCAACTGAAATTCACGCATGCTCTTAGTCTCTTTCTTCTCTCTCTCTCTCTCTCTCTCTCTCTCTCTCT
>NW_004798573.1:3172-4486 GCF_000002075.1 Aplysia californica | reverse complement strand
TCTCTCTCTCTCTCTCTCTCTCTCTTTCTCCTACTCTCACTCACTCCCTCTGCCTCTCTCTCTCCCTCTCTCTCTCTCCGTCTCTCTCCCTCTCTCTCCATCTCTCCCTCCTTCTCTCTCTCCCTCTCTCCCTCTCTCCCCCTATCCATCTCTCTCATCTCTCCCCCTCTCCTCACTCTCTCTCCCTCTATCTCTCTCTCTCCCTCTCTTCCTCCTTCTCTCTCTCCCTCTCTCCCCCTATCCATCTCTTTCATCTCTCCCCCTCTCCTCTCTCTCTCTCTCTCTCTCTCTCTCTTTCTCTCTCTCTCTCTCTCTCTCTCCCATCTCTCCCTTTCCCAGCCCCCCTTCCACGTCCTCTCCCACTCCCACAAGCCTCTCGCACTCCCACAAGCCTCTCCCACTCCCACAAGCCTCTCCCACTCCCACAAGCCTCTCCCCTAACACATGTCTTTTGTCCCTCTGTCCCCACAGCCCGGTCCGTGTTGCCGATGATGTCACAGAACAAACAGACATACCTGGACAGGACCAGGAAAGATACCAGTGCCGCGGGTAAGTTCAGGGGCACTTGTTTTTTTTTTTGGTTCAGTTGTTGTTGTTTTTTTTTTTTGTTAATTGATTTTGGGAGGTTTGTTTGTTTGCTTGTTTGTTTTAGTTTTTTGTCTGTGTGTTTTTGGTTTGACTTTTTGCTTTTGTTTTCAGTTTTAGCAAGAGTTTTACGGCACTTGCAGCACCAATAGGTCATAGTATAAGTGCCGAAGATTAGAAGTGTCACTGGAGAGTAGAATATACAAGGAAAAGAAGGAGGAGAGATAAGAACGACATATGTTTGATAGAAAAGAATGAGGAAACCACACCAGAGCAACCGCCAACCACCTTACACATTTACTAAGTAGGCTTTCGTAAAAGCAAGTGCAGCACATGGACACGACAACGGCTTTATGGTGCTAGGAACAGGTTACTGAGACAAACGTGTAGGGCGTTTTGACTGAGAGAGGAATAGAAGGACGTACCAGGGGCACCCTCCAACCGCCCTCGCAAGTGGTGGTGGGGGAGGGATAAGACATGAGACATGGAACAGAACTACAAGAGAGTAACAGCCAAGGGAGGTTTTTGTTGTCTCCTTTTATATGTGTGTTTGTTTGTTTTTCAATTTGTTTATTGATGGTTTATTTTGAGGAACTTCTGGGTTTTTATTCATTTATTTTTTTGGGGGGGAAAGGGTCTAGTTTTCATTTTCAATCTTATTTGTTTGTCTGTTTTGTTTGTTTTATGTTCTTGGAGGTTTTGTGAGATGGGAAGGATCGGGAATGTGGG
>NW_004798573.1:1575-3020 GCF_000002075.1 Aplysia californica | reverse complement strand
GGAGGGGGTTGCCGAGAAAAGTAACCACCGCTAGGAGATTAGGAAAAAATCCTTCTTTTTGATACGTTCTTGTTTCTAAAAGTTGGCCACGGTTTTGTAAGATTTATGAGCTTGCGACTCGAGACAGGGGCTCCAATAGTCTAAAGCTACTGTGTTCGCTTCTCTGTCAGAAAGGTCCCGGTACCGAAACCTTCTAGTAACGTGACCCCCCCCCATGTATTCTCTCAAACTGTCTCCCCTTGCCCTACTATCCACTTTTCTAAGTCATATTCTGTCATCTGATTTCATCTCCACCGACCAATTCCAAAGTGTGACTTTTCTCTAAACGCTTCACGTCCGCACATCCCCAGGCACTCTTCACACATGCACGTTTGACAGCGGCTACTGTGACTGGACACAGACTGACCGGGACTCTGGTCATATCATGCAGTGGATAAGAGGTCAAGGAATGACCGCGACCAGAAAGCTTGGGAGCTTAGAGACTGGCCCGAGAAATGACCACACCCTAAAAAATAATAAAGGTGAGCTGCTGTAGGATCTGTGCACACTCTGCGCTGCTTGATTTGTAGACAGGCATCTGTGGGGTATAATAATAAATAATAGATAGCATTTGTATAACGCAAACCCCTGCCCTACAGAAAGCTCTATGCGCTTCACAATCTATACTATAAGACCAGCAGACCAGAGAACATTCTGAAACAATCTCAACTTCCTGGGAAGCATACAGTGCACGCGGCCATTCATAGGCGTTAAAACACTAACATACTGACAAGATCTGTCGCTGTCTATGGCCGGGGTACCCATTCCCAACTCGATGAAGTGAGGAAAATTCGTGTAAATGCCTTTCCCAAGGACACAACGTCGGGCCCACAGTTCGAACCCCCGGTTAGGCGTTTTGAAGTCGCACACAGGAGACCAGGGTTCGATTCTCGAGCGTGGAGAAATTTTTAATCGAGTATCTCGGTCTTTCTGCCCAGGATGTTGTATCCCTCTCAGCCCGGGCTGGCCCTGACAGGTACGGTGGAAGCCCTCCTCCAAAATGATTAACATTGTGTCGATCGATGGGGGGCGTAAAAAAATTCCACAAAAATGAATTCTATTTCTTAAAAAAGTCTTCCGTAAAGTTGTTTTTATTTGCGTCGGGCACAACCTAGTTCTCAAAAACAGTGCACACCTTGTGATACGTACTTGGATATTTAATTATAACATTTATTCTAAAAACAAACACGCGCAAACAAAGACATTTTCACATATTATGCACATTCGTACACAGTTTTCACAAAAGAAAAGGAATTTAAATATAATGTATACCCTCTCTTTCTCTCTTTCTCTCTCTCTCTCCCCCCTCTCTCTCTCTTTCTCTCTCTCTCTCTCTCTCTTTCTCTCTCTCTCTCTCTCACACACACACTCTCTCTCTCTCTCACTCTCCCTCTCTCTCTCTCTCT
>NW_004798573.1:0-1048 GCF_000002075.1 Aplysia californica | reverse complement strand
GGACAGGGGCAAAGGAGATGAGGGAGTGGGGGCAGAAAGAGGAGACGAAAGCAGACGACAGAACATTTGTAGAGAGCAGGAAAGGAGGTGAAAGGAGACACATTTAGAGCAGAAAATTTTCGGTTACTACCCGGATTCGAACCCGGGACTTTTGAATGAGAAGCCAACACCTTAACCTCTAGGCCACGAAAGCCCCCGTATAGGGTTTGGGACCATGAACGTGGTCATAGTTTGCCACTGATGTAAGCGGGGCGTACTACTTACGTACTGCTTTAGGGCAGGAGAAGAAGAAGAAGAAGAAGAAGAAGAAGAAGAAGAAGAAGAAGAAGAAGAAGAAGAAGAAGAAGAAGAAGAAGAAGACATGTGTCTATATGCATGTGCGTTCTTTGACACACGTGTCACTGTGTTTGTATGTTCTCTGACACATGTGTCAGTGTGTATGTGTTTTCTGAACCATGTATCAACGTGTATGAGTGTTCTCTAACAAATGTGTCAAGTGTAAGTGTGTTTCTGACACATGTGTCAGTGAGTAGGTATGTTCGTTGACACACGTGTCACTGTGTTTGCACGTTCTCTGACACATGTATCAATGTGTATATTTATGTGTTTCCTGAAACATGTGTCAATGTGCAATTGTGTTTTCTGACACATGCGTCAGTGTGTATGTGTGTTTTCTGACACATGTGTGTGTGTGTTCTCTGACACATGTGTGTGTGTTCTCTGACACAGGTGGCTATGTGTTCGTGGAGACATCAGGGAAGGCACATCACGAGTACGCTGACCTTCTCAGCCCTGAACTCTCCCACTCAGTGACCTTGACTTTCTGGTAGGTCACAGCCGTGAGCACGGAGAGTTTGCTACTGGCTGATAGAGATAATTTGCCATTGGATATAACGATAACAGTGTTTGTGTGATTCTGCAGGATAATATGTCGATAGATGTAACGACAATTATATGCTTTGTGTGATTGAGTTCGAAATGTCAATAGATCTTGTGTGATTGAGTGGGCTATGTCAATAGATCTTGAAGAAGAAGAAGAAGAAGAAGA
>NW_004798572.1:130600-134326 GCF_000002075.1 Aplysia californica | reverse complement strand
AGAGAGAGAGAGAGAGAGAGAGAGAGAGAGAGAGAGAGAGAGAGAGAGAGAGAGAGAGAGAGAGAGAGAGAGAGAGAATAAAACCAAAAGAACAACATCCTCCTGTAAAGGGTGCATCAGGTCATTTAGTCCCCGCCTCCCTGCCGCAAAAGTCATCTCGGAAATGTCCGTGTCCAGTTCCGGTGGTCAGATGGGTCAGATAGTCCTGGAGATAGCTGGAACTAGAGTGACCACAGCAGGCTATCGAGGTCTCATCTGAGTGCACTGTGTGTGCCACGTGAGACTAGTTTTCATATCAGACTGCTCAAGTCTTCAACTCATTAAGAACGCTCTGATTTGGGGAATTTTGATAAAGAACTGTGAATCATCATTATCAAGTGCCAGATCTTCAGTACATATTGGAGTTCACGGTTCGCTTTTCATTCTTTTGCTCGGATGCTCTCAAAAAAGCTATATTGTCCTGACCCCCCCCCCCCCTATCTTTTTAGGCTCTCCTAAAAAAGTTGCTCCGGACCTACCTCTGGTTCGTTGTCCTATCTATTTTACCAATGAGAGCTAGATTTTCAAGGCCCTTATGTTTGGACAGTATTAAAAAAACAACGACTGGCTGGATATTTGGCGAGATTAGGGTTAAAATGTTTAATCTACAGTACATTTCACTGATTGCCAGTTTTTTGTCACTGAAAAAGCGCCAATTGCTGGTAGGAGTGGGTTTTTGGCCGGGTGCCTTGATCCTGATATCAGAGAGATTGTGACTTCACTACCCTAGAATTATTAAGTTCTATTTGCCCAATACCTAGTTACGAGAAATATGGCGTTACTAATTTTGATTTTCTCAACATGTAAGGCTTTTCAGATTGCAATTATTTGAATATCTTGATAACGAGTATTTGGTTTCCGAACTATTGGCCTTAATAACTCAAAACGGCCAAAAATGTCAGTTAGGACGTTGTATTTTTAAGGAAAGAGTTCTGCCTCTTGTTACATATTCAAAAAAAGACTTCAACTACAGAGTTCTGTCTCTTTCGCAATTGTTATACATTCACAAATACATGTACATATCTGCGTTTTTTGACCAAAGCTAAGCACAATTGTTCTAACATAAGCTCAAAATAATTTATTGACTGACGTAAGCTTGACATTCGTTTCCTCCTCAGTCGGGCTGACTCTCTTCTGTCATACTTACATGTTCTCAAACTGACGCCGATCGGAGTGCGGCACTTTTATCTAAGTAGGTGATTATGTTAGCACAACTTTCGTTTGGGTTAGATATGAAAATAATCAATGGAATTTTGATTGAATTGGTTCTGTTGGTTACTTTTAAAAAATTGAAACGTAAAAGTCTATTAAATTATGAAAGACAAAATGCTGATTTTGAAAATAATAGGATGTGCGATGTAATATCAAAGCATAATATGAAAGATGCAGGATTGCAAACAGCCGTCACCAAAATGCAATGAAAGAGCAGGCTAAGTGCTGCAAGTTGGATCTAAACGAAGGAGAACAAAAGAAAATGATAAACATATTAGTAGTAACAGAATAAAACGGATTCGAAAGAAGGTAGGAACGAAACTCAATAAGATACTGAGGTGCTTGCGTGGAAAGATACGGGAACTAGAATGGAGAGTGCGAGGAGAAAGTCAAGACGAGAAGGGAAAAAGAGGTTATAATGGCGAGCAGGGAGATAACTCACCCCCGTCATTGGCCAGGGCCACCACCACAGCGTGACCTTGGCTGTGACCTTCACCTTCCTCGCTGGAGCCGCCCCTGCCACTGTCACTCGTGCTACCGGAAGAGTGGCTCGTGGCGTCCTCTACCGGAAGTTTGATGACGTTGCCTCGCGGAGACTGCTGCAGACGACACAGAGGTAGCGAACGTCGTGCAAGGGGAGGCAATTTGGTCATTTGTGTTTATGCTCATGAAGGGAATTCAGTGGTGTGCATTTTGATGACAGCTGGTGCTTTGAGAAGAAGAAAAAATCCCACTACCCAATCCATTATGAACTTGATTAGAAAAAAAAGTCGCACCCACAAGCAAAGAGAATAAACCCAGCATATACTAAACAAAGTGCCATAGCTGCCAATATTTAAGAGTCGTCTAATTATATCCCTGCACTAAATGACCATAACTGTGTCAATGTGCTTCTCTTTACTCAAACAAACAAACAAAACAAAAACAAAAGTAGATTCCCCGACTATTGGTACATCACTGATTTTGTCTACACAAATAAAAGTTCAGATGTTCTTTTTAATTTTAGTTAGAGTTTTACGACACTTGCAACACAATAAGGTCATACAAGTGCCGAAGATTTGAGGTGTTACAAGAGAGTAACAAACAGAAAAAAAGAAGGAGGGGAGATAAAGACGATAGATGTTTGATAGGAAAGAAGAAGCAAACCACACCAGAGCACCCGCCAACCACCCACTCAGAGGGTCTATCAAGTCGGCCAAATGACTTGTCAGAGAGAGAGAGAGAGAGAGAAAGAGAGAGAGAGAGAGAGAAAGAGAGAGAGAGGGAGAGAGAGAGCGAGAGAGAGGGAGAGAGAGAGATAGAGAGAGAGAGAGAGAGAGATAGATAGAGAGAAAGAGAGAGAGAGAGAGAGAGAGAGAGAGAGAGAGAGAGAGAGAGAGAGAGAGAGAGAGAGAGAGAGAGAGAGAGAGAGAGAGGGGGGTCGTTTGCTGGACTGCTGTTGTAGCCACAAGAAGAAGTAACAGATATTTAAAAGTTAATCTTTTGCTTCCAATTGAGATGTTATAATTGAAAAATCTGCAGTTAGCATACCATAGAAAAAAATTACATCTCCCCTCATCTTTGTTTGTTTGTTGTTTTTTTTTGTTTGTTTGTTTGTTTTAGTAAATAGAAGCACATCGACACAATAATGGTCATTATGTGCTGGAAAGGTAAGACAGACAGACAGAAACAACAGAGGTAAAGCGAAGAAGTGAGAACCTACTAGCAGCACCCTCCAGCCACCCGCTCTCCCATAGACGCTCAACGACAACAGAGGATGAAAACGTCAGAGTAAAAGTAAATTTTTCATGTTTTACTCCACCATCGACCCAATTTAGATTATTAAAGACTACGTCTATCCTGTTTGTCAGAGCCAACACGGATAGGGGCAGACGTCGTGCCAACAGCTCGGCAATCAAACTCGAGTCTTCTGTATGCGATGTCAAAGTGTCTAATCACTACACCACAGACGCCGGTTTAGAAAGTGGGTTTGTTTGTTTGTTTGAGTAAGTGTTTTACGGCACTATGGACTCAGTAGAAACTGGGTGTCAAAGAGTTTTAAAAAACCCACGTAAAACAAAAAAATTATAAAAGACATTGGTTAACATGTCTGTTTGGTGCCGCACTGATATCTGTATTATTCATTAAACTAAAGATAATATAATATTGTCTCAGTCTGTTCTATCTGGGAGGTCAGCGCTAACAGTGGACACAACTCTCACAGAAGGGGACAGTTTTTGGTTAGAGTTGACCTCTTAACCGCCATTGTCCAGACATCACAGTGTGGCCAGATTATAATATAAATTATTATTCCGGGTTGTTGATGTTATAAAGGAATTAATGATTTACGACAAGGCTATTAGCTTTGCTCTCTTTACTCATGCCTGACAAATATAATCTTAAAACTCTGCAGGAAAATAAATCATTTTATCAAAATGAGAAAGAAAGAAAAGTTGGGAAGGTGGAGAGGAGGGAGAGAGGGAGGGGGGGGGGGGG
>NW_004798572.1:127058-130500 GCF_000002075.1 Aplysia californica | reverse complement strand
TAGGGGGTGGGCGAGAGGAGATCAACAAGATGGGAAAATTACATGTAAAAAAAAGGTCACAAAAACGAGAGCAAAAGCGGGTGCGGAAAGAAACAACGAAGTTCGACACAGCCAGTGCTCATGTTGTTATTACAGTCCAGTCCACACTGTCTGGGAAATCTCTCCTTACGTCGTCTGGGAAACGATAATTGGGTGAAAAGTATAGCTGTGAAAAAAAAACCCACACACTCTCTTGGAAATTTTTCATTACAGCGTCCGCCTGACAAAAGATAATTGTGTGAAAAGTTTAGTTGTCGGGGATAAAAACTCACGATTTCATAGATTATTATAATTTTATTGTAACCGTCGCGATTATCCTCTAAAATGTAAGGATCAAACATTTTCAAGACAGTGCGAACCGTGCGTAAGCAATGCAGCAAACATGACCGGGAAGAACAGAAAAAGGGATGGAGTGTGAACACTGAATGTGGCCAAGATTTATCGATTTGGTACAGGGTTGTCTACTGAACGAGACACCCCGGAGATAGAATCGGGGCTCTCACTATCCTAAAAGGACGCACATTTTCCGCAGATATTATATATAAACAACATTCATAGAAAAAAAATGCTTAAACGTTATATTCCAGCACTTTAGATGTTAAAATATTTTCGGGTTTTTCCCCTTATTTCTGGAACAATCAAGTGGTTGGGATGCATTACTTGCAATCTATTTTTGTCGTCCTCTTTTTGTTAAGTTCCATCAGGTGAAAGGGGAAAAAAAAAAAAAAAAAGCTTTTCACAGACCAGACAAGAAATTATCGAAACGAAGATTGGGAGACCACTCCTCATTTTTCTTTTCAATTCTTCTCTTACAAAATGTGGGACGTGAATTCATCAACTCAGACACTTTTCGCCACCAGCAGTAATTGTCAGCTATAATTAGGGTCTACAATTTTCCCCTTACATTGCAGAGAGTTCAATAGTGGTGCGTTATCAAAGCTTGACGTCACAGCAGTGAATTACTCACATCTAAGAGAACAGTTAGATTCAAATAAAGATCGTATATAACAAGATAGTTAACTCAGCCAAAAAAGTGTCCGCGGAAGTCCGCGCATTGGTTCAGATGTCGCTGCAGTCTTTGTTTTGAAACTCTCTTTCGTTTCTTCTTCTTCGGAAGAAGAATAGCACAGTTAGATCTAGTTAGTTTCGCTTTTATTGGGTTTTTTCCCCACAAATAGGGGGTAAGTCTTATCGCAAAGTCCGCATTTTCTCCAAGAGGGCGCCACCGAAATTTGAGGACACTTTTTTTAATAGGCTCAAAGAGAGGAGTGAACAATCTTGTTATAAATGATCTTTGATTCAAGTGATGAACAAGAGGGAAGAGAATCGTATAAATCTGTACAATAACTTGGAGTATTTAAATTAGTTCTGGAGAGAATCAATTCAAGCGAGACACACATCCAGAAACAGGAGACAAGAGGGAACCACAAGATGTAAGACCTACCTGTAGCACCTTCCAACCACCCACACAAACAAAAAGAAACAATAGAGGGAACGAAGAAAAGTAGTAAAGTAGTAGGGTCTACCACTGGCAACATCCAACCATCTACAGCTGGTGTGAGAGTTTGATAGAAGACACTGTGCATAATAATATAGTATGATAACAGAGTTGGGTTCTAATTCATCGCTCTGCTGGGTGTTCCAGGGACACCCACCAACGACCCACTGATATGAAAGTAAGATAAAAGACCTAGTGTGTGTAGTATTATTATAAGTATAAAGAGGAAGACCAAATAAAATATGGCAGGATGACGTCAGAGACCAGATTGATATGACCTGAACACGGACAACAGTAGAGTGGGGGTCGTTGTTAGAGGGCTACAATCTGCAGTGGACGGGCAACAGATAAAAAAAAAAAGAAAGAAAGAAAAAGAAAGAAAGAAAGAAAGAAAGAAACAAAGAAAGACACAAAGAAAGAAAGACAGAAAGAAATACAGAAATACAGAAAGAAAGACAGAAAAACATAATAACAGAAAAACATAAAGACAGAAAAAAGAAAGAAAGAAAGAAAGAAAGAAAGAAAGAAAGAAAGAAAGAAAGAAAGAAAAGTATACGAAGTAAGATATGAAAACAAAAAAGAGTCAGTGCATACAGTCCATCGTATCAACTCACCGCCCTGTTGGTGTTCCAGTGACTGCCGCGCCCCGAGTGGTAGGCGGAAGTTGACATAGGCTGACTGCGGGGCGGGGGGCAGGTGGTGGTCAAGCGGTCTATGTCCAGGGCTTTGTCCATGTAGTGGACTCGCTTCACGTTGCTCTCCGCGGGTGACAGAGTGTTGTGGAGCACCGAGGATTGCGACTGGGGGCTCTGGGGAAAACAGAGGGCCACAGAAATTGAACGTTTGATTTATATATTGCTTTAATAATGAAATCTGGATCTAGTTTGTTTTAGTAAGGCTTTTTTTGTTAGGGAAGAAAACTGTCGGACTGGTAAGGAAGGGTTAAGAGATGTCTTTACAGAGTCTATACGCCTGGAGCCGAAATTAAATTTTGGAGAGAGCAACAGAGCATCAATGGAAATGTCCGGAACGTAAAGATGTTGATTTCTTCCTAAAACAACGGACAACGTTAAAAAGTAAGGTTTTACGGCGAGAGCAACTGCATACGGTCATATGATCATATGAGCGCCAAGGGGTGGACGTCATATGAGCGCCAAGGGGTGGACGTCAACAGAGAAGTCCAAAAGGGGAATCGGACTTACTCTGCTCACCTCTCTAGCCTCAACAGCACAAAGTCTGCTTAGACAATCAAAGCACCCAAGAAATAGCAGTTCACAAGAGAGTGACAAAGATACAAAAGAAGTTGATGGTAAATGACGATAACAAGGGTGAGGATAAAAATATCAACTGTTCACCATATCGTCGATGGGTTAAAAAACCGGCTACAAACAAAAATTTCATTTTTATAAAAAAATTAGCTGATGAATAGGAAACAGCCTAATACGTGTCCCCAAAAAATATTAGGTTTGAAAAAAAAAACAACAACCATAGAAATATTTTTTAATTGAGACTTAACAAAAGAGACACCTGCAGCTGATAAAAAAATGGCATCGCCAAACCAGCCATGTACATTGCCGCTTCGGTTTCAGCAGACCGTCTCGACACGCGTTGACACGACGTGTCATCGAAAACCGGCTACATGCTTCCCCGACGCGCCTTACCCCAACCGTTCCGTACTTTTTTTTTTAACGAGACAACATTTTAAACTGTTATCAGTGTTCATTAAAGTAAATAATAGTATAGTCAACAATGGAATGACTTGTAATATTTAGCATTTGTTCCGGCACAGTATGAGCATGAGATTGGTAAAACAGCCCATTTACAATTCTACTGTGCATAAGAACATGTTGATATCCCCCCTTTGAGAATGGCCTAAAGACACTTCAGTCAGTAACACTGCCCCCC
>NW_004798572.1:120459-124869 GCF_000002075.1 Aplysia californica | reverse complement strand
GGGGGGTGATGTCTTAAAATGCAATAACAGGACAGTTTAAACTGCAAGAAAAAATTTTAATGGGTTTTTTGGGGGGTTTTTTGGAGGGTAAGAGTGTTGCGACACATGCAACATAATAAGGCCATATAAATGCCGAAGATTAAATGTCTTACAAGGGAGTAAAAAACACAAACAGAAGGAGACATAAGGATGATAGATGTTTGATAGCAAAGAAGGAGAAAACCACACCTGAGCAACCCCCAACCACCTATTAAGAATAAGTGAGTACATCTCCGCTTACACGGACAGTGTATGACATTTAAGCATTATATAAGAACAGGACATCTATACATACGAGAACAATGAAAAGACTTCGCAAAATATACAAGAAGGCCGGACTTTGTCAATGGGGAAAAAAATGCATCTATTTATCCCCAGCAAATTGTGCTTCAATAAAGTTCGAGGTTAGTTTGTGTGGCCTAAAGGCATCCCGGGGGAAGACATGGCGGTTTTATGAGATTGTAGGAAACAAAGCAAGATAACTGACAGCAGTGAGGGAATGTTCAAGTGCAAATGTCCTCTGAAGTAAACTCACAAAACTAATTATAGTGACAATTTTCACTTTTTTTTAGTAAAGAGAAGCACATTGACACAATAATAATGATCATTTAGTGCTGGGTAAAAGTAAGACAGACAGACAGAAACAACAGAAAGAAGTGGGATCTACCAGTTGCTCCCTTCAACCACCCTCTTTGAATCCCTCACAGCGCAACTTGGCCCTGACAGACAGGGGCGAAGCCTGCCTCCTAAATAACCTACATTGCACCTACATATATTTTTGTAAAGTTTTAGTGAAAGTTTTACGGCTCTTCTTGCAACACAATAAGGTCAAAAGAGTGCCGAAGATTAGAGGTGTTAAAAGAAAGTAACACACACACACACACAAACACACACACACACACACACACACACACACACACACACACACACACACACACACACACACACCTACATAATAAATATAAAACAAGAGCAGACATGGGTCATTAGATGTTACGGTTGATTGATTGATTGATTGAGTAGGTATTTTACGGCACTATCAACTCAATTAGAGGGCACGGGTACTGACAAAAATAATCCCAGTAGCTGTCACGACAACTAGTTGTACTCAGATCGTTTGCTTGAGTAGGTGTTTTACGGCACTATCGACTCAGTTTTGGTCAGATTTTTGATATTGTACTCAGAGAAGACCCTCACCTTTGTTCTCCTTATACCAACGTACCGACACCCTAAAAAGACAAATCAAAACAAAACGCCCAGAACAAACAAACCAACCAACCAACCAACAAACAAACAAACAAAAAAACTCACTCAAACAAAAAAACATACTAACAAACAAACAAACAAACAAACAATATGTGAGAAGGACCAGCGGCGGGCGACCCATCCAGCGCACGCTGCCAGTCAGTCTGTCCGTGGTCCGTCTAATCATCCCGGGTTTGCCAAAGCCACACTGGACGTGACTAGCTCAAACAGGGATCGCGCCCGCCACAACTGGCCAACTCGCGCCAAATCTGGGCGCAATCTCTACTCCGATGAGAGGAGTCGTGACGGCGAGGACGACTGCAAAGTTTGCCGGTAAAACAAAGAGCTGCTGACAGCCGCATGTCGTTCGCTGGTTTTTGTTTGGACAAGACCGACGAGTGAATCTTCTTAAGGGATGTTTCGTGGACGGGTTTTTACAGGGGATATTTGTCGGATGAAAAAAAACAGGGGGTTCGGGGGGAAGAGGGGGTGGGGATGGAGGGGAGTCTAGAAGGTGATTGGGAGCACAGATTTCTCGGTCTTAACAGAAAAGGGGATCTCCTATCAGGCGATGAGATGCTTCCTTGTTGGCGACATAAAAACATTAAGAAATCAAATCCGACGAATTTCCCGCGAAATGTATTTTCGCGTGTGGTAAAAGATCTCTGGAAATAGCGATATCAAAGCTGAAGAATGCCACATAGCGAGCCCCAGTTCGTTACAGCCACGGAGTTTATGAATACAGAGAAAAGGGTGGGGGGGGGGGGGGGGGGAGACGACTGAGGAACACATTGATGGGATAGCAGAATACAGAGGAAGGGGGGACAACTGGGGAACACGATGGGATAGAACGTTTTATTTCTACGGTCGGTGTTAATGCTGTTTCTCTCTCCACATTGTTCCAGAGTTTGGTTGTTGTTTTTTTCTCTGTGTGGGGAGATGAGAAAAGAGGGGAAACAGAAAGCGGATTTGTTTTATGTTGGTTTATCGTTTATTTTGTTATTTGATTCTGTTGGTTTATCGTTTCTTTTGTTCTTCATTATTGCGGGTTTATCGTTTAATTTGTTTTTTAAATTATTGTTGGTTTATCATTTATTTTGCTTTTTTGTTGGTGGTTTATGGTTTATTTTGCTTTATACTGCTGCTGATTTATCGTTTATTTTGGTTTTAAAAATTATTTTCGGTTATTTTTTATTTTAATAGTTTCTTTATCAATGATGGATTCTGTGGTCTGAGCGTTTTATGCATCCTTTCTACTGGAGGAGAGGGCGTGTGTGTGTGTGTGTGTGTGTGTGTGTGTGTGTGTGTGTGTGTGTGTGTGTGTGTGTGTGTGTGTGTATGTGTGTGTGTGTGCGGGGGATGCTACTCACTTGATTGAAAAGAAAATAGCTCTAGGAGAGAAAGAGAATGGATGGAGAAAGTGAGGAACGGATAGTAAAGGGATATATGACTTCAGATAGAAAGAGACAAGAACACGGAGGCCTCGGGAACACGAGAGAAGAAGGAAAAAGTAGAGCCGGGAAAAGAAAAAAGGACGACAAGAAAATAGAAAAAATAAGTAAGGACAGTGGTTCCTTGACGCCTACTCTGGTGTGGTTTGCTCCTCCTTTCCTATTTAACATCTATCGTCCTTATCTCTCCTCCTTTTTTGTGTTGTTACTCTCTTGAAACACCTCTAATTTTCGGCACTTATATGACCTTATTGTGTTGCAAGTGACTTAAAAGACTGATCAAAACTAAGTAACTGAACTAAGAATAGTGGTAGGTCAACTGTAGAAGAAAGGGAGCGGTCTTGTGCTTGGACTAAGCAAAGACAGCCGAGACAGAGAGACTGAAGAGACAAAAGAGACAGAAGAGACAGAAGAGACAGAAGAGACAGAAGAGACAGAAGAGACAGAAGAGACAGAGAGACAGATAGACAGAAGCATCAATCTTCTAAAAAATCAAAACAAAGAAAGAGAACCTAGCTGCAGAATCCATCCCCACCCCACCCCCTCACCTCCCCCCAACTCTCTTCCCACCCCAGCTCCCCAATCACCCATTACCAAAAGTGAACGCAAAATATCTGGATTCTGATTTTGATAGACCAATAATATGCTTCCCCCCAGACAACGAGACTGTGGTTATCTAGAATTACAATTTGTCTGGCTGAGCGACAGAGCTCCGCAATCATCTCTCTATCGCGCTGTGTTATATGACACAGTAAAACCAGACTTTGTAGCCCGGGCATTGTATCATTATCGTTCGCCAGCTGTCCAGATGTACTAAGCTAAGAGGTTTTTTTTTTTTCTTATTGCAATTTCTAAATCTGTTGTATCGATTGCATCTGCTCAAGAATTTTTTTTCGTAAGAGTTTTACGGCACTTGCAACACAATAAGGTCATATTATAAGTGCCGAGGATTAGAGGTGTTACAAGAGAGTAACAAACAAAAAAATAAGAAAGGGGAGAGATAAAGACAATAGATGTTTGATAGGAAAAAAGGAGCAAGCCAACCAGAGCACCCACCAACCACCCACTGAGTGACAGAGCTCCGCAATCATCTCTCTACCGCGCTGTGTTATATGACACAGTAAAACCAGACTTAATAGCCTGGGCATTATATCATTATCGTCGGCCAGTTGTCCAGATGTACTGAGCTTAGAATTTTATCTGTTTTGTTTTAATTACATTTTCTAAATCCGCGGTTCCGGTTGCATCTCCACAAGATTTTTTTTTCGTAAGAGTTTAAAATCACTTTCAAGTAAAAAAGGTCATGGTATAAGTGCCGGAGAATAGATCTAGATGTGTTACAAGAGAGTAACCTACACACACAAAGGAGAGATAAGGACAATAGATGTTCGATAGAAAAGAAGGGAGCAAACTACACCAGAGCACCCGCCAACCTTCCAGAACTTGTTTTCTTTAATTGCAATCTCTGAATCCGTGGTATCGGCTGTATCTTAGTTTTAGTACACACACACACACACACACACACACACACACACACACACACACACGCGCGCGCGCGCGAGCGCGCGCACAGGCACACGTGCACACACACACACACACACACACACACACAAACACACACATACACACACACACACATACACACAAACGCATGCGCTTTGGCTCTCTTTTTATC
>NW_004798572.1:117005-118751 GCF_000002075.1 Aplysia californica | reverse complement strand
AGAGAGAGAGAGAGAGAGAGAGAGACAGACAGACAGACAGACAGACAGACAGACCGACAGACAGACAGGCAGACAGACAGACACACAAACACACATAGACACAGACGCACAGACACACAGACACACACACACATAAACACACACACAGAGAGAGAAAGAGAGAGAGAGCAAAATCCATATATCTAAAAATGAGGAAAAACGAGATACAAAAGAGGATTAAAGGAAAAAAAAGAAAGAAAAAAAATGGGCGGTGAAGGATACGTGGCGGAAAAAGAAACCAACCGAAAATGGACACGTTGAACTAAAACCAGACAAAAAAATAATGACTTAAAGACAAACAAAAAACAGCTGCCTCGCAAATACTCAACAGAATGTACTGAAGACAAGACAAAATCCATACAAGTATTAGGCTGGTACAGGCGCTAAGCAAACACATCTAACAAACTTCCACTGAATGAACTAAACGTGGGGAAGAAAATCTATGGCGGTATTAATGATGGCAGACAGACGGACAATTATGAATCAAAGTGTTGGGGGAGGAAGGGGGGACAGGGGAGGAGGGGTGGTGTTGGGAAGAGGGGGAAGGGGGAGGAGGGAGGAGGAGGGAGGAGGAGAGGAGAGAGGAGAGGAAGGGAGGAGAGGGGAAAGGAGGGGAGGGAGAGGAGACAGGAGGCGAGGATAGGGTATGCACGGGTAGGAAAAGCTTAGAGAGCGAACAAACAAAGAGGGACGTATTATTGACTTCTTGGCTTTATTCTGATAAAGAAAGTCTCCCTCCCCTCCAAAAAAAAAAAAAAAAACCCTAACAAAAACAAAACAAAAGCAAAAAAACCCAGAACGACCAAACACAAAAAACATAAGAAAAAAGCAGAATAAAAACAAAACAAAAGAAAAAACCCTGAAGTGCCAGAGATGCAACACACCCAGGACTCCGGACTCTAATATCACCCGTGTCAGTCAGATCGGCTACACGGAAATCTCATCCCGCTACACTCTCTACAGATCTGTTCTGTCAGAACTCCAGTGTTCTGAGTATCGGGGACGGACGGGCTGAACCATTAGCTCCGTGACCCAAGGGTGGCGAAGACACGTCATATCCTCTCTTGACATTTGCTGTAGGTCATCACCACACGCGGACCAGTTATCGATAAGAAGCAATCATGGTGGAGCGGGTTCCGGAAACAAGGAATGTTATTGAAGGTGACATCTCAGGATTGCTTTGCTTTACTTATTTTCCCCTGCATTATTTTTCTGTCCAGAAAAACTTAAGCACCCCCCCCCCCTCCCCACAATCCCAGTCACATATTGTTGGGTACAATCTACAACATATAGAAGACTACATGTATTTCTTGCCAGGCCTCGCCCACCACCCCCCATCCCAAATCCCTCTCCCGGCTGCCTACAATCGAGAACACAGCCTCAAAGTACCATATTTTTTATTATTTAATTTTTTTGGTGTTTTTTTTTTTTTTACGGCGCTCGCAAGGTCATGTGAGTGCGCGAGACACATTAAACATTTTCAGTTTGCTAGGAATATAATTTTGAATTTTGCCCAGGTACCGGCCAAAGCTTTTGCATACGGGACCTCCGAGATTTTTTCACCCTTATTCGAGAAGATTATGACTTCGATCTTATCTACCATAAGATCAGGAATGTGGCTGAAAGACAGCAGTATGAAAGAGCCAAAGAGTAGCTGTAGAAAGGCTGCAGAGAGAGTCAGGTCCCAGAGGACGGGGTAAAAGGGGG
>NW_004798572.1:114373-115569 GCF_000002075.1 Aplysia californica | reverse complement strand
GGTGGGGTCATTTTTCTCTTAAGGAGGTGGGCTTCATAACCTGCCTGTCGGGGTCTGTGAGAGATACAACATTCCAACATAAATACAAAGACATCAATAAAAATAATTCTCCCCACTAGGGTAGGAGCCGAACAAGGTCTCCTGCGCGTGACCGACACGCAGCGCCTAGCGCTAACCGCTACACCACACACCCACAGTGAGGCACGGGTGAGTTGGTTTAGGTGTGTCTCTTCAGTGTCAGCCACCAGAGCCGCTCAGGCCCCAGTAAACACAGTCAGCTGTTTCATTATTGTGTCCTGTCAGACCGGACCCCATGAGGATCTCCCCGGCTCCCAGTCTCCTCTCTGCCCCTGCCATGTTTTCATGATCGCCAAAGTTGACTCAAGGAATTCTCCCGGTTAAGTCTCCCAAAACAAAACAATATCCCTAGGCCATGATGACAGGGGCTCTGGCAAAAGTAAGCCACTCTTCAAACACAAAACAAGGGGGAAAGGGGCCGTAATCTTATTAGAGATCTGAAAGTAGGTATTAATGGGAGGTAATCCCGCGTTGTAATAAAGATTATTATGACTGGCTAGTGCTTGGCAAGTCTTGTGTGCGTGGCGGGGAGGCTAAGTCTTAAGCCGGCTCTTCGCTGTTGTTTCTTTGGACGTAGCGAGACTTAATGAACCGGACAATGGCTCAAGACAGATGTTTGTATCGGTAACTCGCTCAGATCTGGAGCAAAAGTTAGAGACTAGAAGCTCCTGTCTCGGGAAAACCCAACTGAAAAAACAACTCTTATAGAACAGAACTGAAATGAGAAACTTTGGATGGTTCGGTTCTTAATATAATGGCTGATTAAATAGAAAAGAGTGTATAATATATAAATATTATATAGATTCTATTGCTTTTGTTTTCCTTCTTAATTTTGGGTTAAGAGAAACACACCTACACGATAATGACCATTAAGAGCTGGGGAAAAGTAAGCGAGACAGACAGAAATACGATAGGGAAAGTAAAGAAGTGGGATCTACCAGTAGCATCCTCCAACCATCCTCTAATAAAATATTTCTTCAGGTGAATGTCTCGGTGTTTCCATTAAATTGTCAAATCCAGGCTGAGCTTTCTGTCACTGCAGCAAACGTTTTCATGTATCCATGTGTGCTTGTGTGTGTGTGTGTGTGTGTGTGTGTGTGTGTGTGTGTGTATGTGTA
>NW_004798572.1:111887-113168 GCF_000002075.1 Aplysia californica | reverse complement strand
TACACACACACACACACACACACACACACACACACACACACACACACACACACACACACACAAACTGGAACGCTCTAAGAAGATAATTTTTTAAAAGAAACTTTTTAACGATTTTTTTCTCTATCCACATTTGACCTTCCTGTGTCCAAAATCTTGTGGCTTACATCGTTTGATTGTCTTTGTAAGAACAACACAATGCTTGCCCGAGGTATGTGCATACACATATATAATACGTCCATACCTGCCACAGCAAAAGACGAGATGAGGAGAAGAGAATGAACGAGCGACGTGAAACAAGTGGTTTTTTTGTTGTTTTTTTTTGTAAAGTGTTTTTACGGCGCTCGCAACTGACTGCATAAGGTAATATGAGCGCGCGGGACACACCTAATATTTTCAGTTGGTAGGACGTTTTGAATTTTGCCCGGGTGGCGGCCGAAGCCAACTCTTGGCGATTTTAGACCACCAAGGGATCTTTAACGTGCGCAACTTGCACACTGGCCCTCCGAGATTTTTCGCCCTTGTCCGAGAAGGCTAGGTGTAGATCTTTCCTACCTGAAGATCAGGAGTGTGGCTGAAAGACAGCAGTAAGAATAAGCGAATGAGTAGCAGTAGAAAGGCTGCAGAAAGAATTAGGAGCCCAGAGGAAGGGGCAAAGGAGGTGAGGAGTGGGGGCAGAAAGAGGAGACGAACGCAGACAACAGAACATTGCTAGAGAGCAGGAAATGAGGTGAAAGGAGGCAAATTTAGGGAAAAAAATGTTTCGATCGCTACCTGGATTCGAACCCGGGACCTTTTGAATGAGAGGCCAACACCTTAACCTCTAGGCCACGAGAGCCCCCGTGTAACGAGCGTTTGCCTTGCCACTAAACAAACTATCTCCCAGCACTCGGAAGACTTGTGTGTTTGGGCGTTCAACTCAATTATTGGCTTATGATTTCGCGTACACATAATCATCCCGCTGGTCAAAAACCCAGGTCAAAGGTCGGCAGTGTTCATAACCAGACGTATCCCCCCTCGCCAGGCAGCGTGGTGTTGTCAAATCCTGTTTGACTCAGGACTCGGGCACAGAGATGACACTCACATTTGTGACACGACGCGGGGAAATAAGGCGCTCATCAGTCTTTAGAAAAAATTGTTTTGTTGGTTTTTTTTGCCATGGGAATTTTGAATTATTGATTTCATTTTCAAGCTTGTTTATTGTCTTGCTTTTCATGATAAAATGCCTTCCTATATTGAACAGATGTTGAGATATTTGGTATTGAAGGACGGGGGAGGCGCGGG
>NW_004798572.1:108518-111152 GCF_000002075.1 Aplysia californica | reverse complement strand
GCTTGAAGTATAACTGGAGGGGGTTGGTAAGGAGGGTAATGTGAGAATATGAGGCGAGGTCCCCTTGGAGAAGACAAACTTGAGGCGGCTGTGTACGTCATTGTCAAGGTCGCACGATGCACTACGACGGAGGAATGAAGGTCAGGCTGTGAGAATGTTTGTTTGTTGAAAGAGAAGCGCGTCAACACAAAACTGGTCATTCAGTTCTGGAGGAAAGTAAGCGACACAGCAGACAGAAACAGAGGGAAAGTAAAGAAGTAGGACCAACTACCAGTGGCGCCCTCCAACCTCCAGTCGTGAGAATGTAGTGTTGATGAAGGGACGCAGGGGAGGGGGAGGATGTTTCTAGTGTTTTGCTCCGCTTCTGCACGTTACATTTAGTCTTTAGTTTTAGTAGAGGTTTTACGGCGCTCGCAACTGCATAAGGTCATATGAGCGCCAGAAGAATAGAGTTTAGTTTTAGTAGAGGTTTTACGGTTTTTTTATTTTGAAAGAATATTCTGCAATGCCATACCCGTATGCAACATCCTTTGAGATCATTCACTGAGCCAACTACGCCACAAGAGAATGTCACCTCAGCTGACATCCGGTTACGCCCTGATCATCACACATGACGTAAGTCCAGACATTAACCAGGGATACGGCCCAGCAAAGAACAACCAATCAATAACTCCCCCGACAAATGGACGTCTGCGGTCTAGAATTGTCTCCCCTGATTACAGACTCCCTTCCCCCGCCGGCCGTCCCCCGAGAGACTGGTCCCCCGCCGGTAGAGGTGGGCAAAATCCGGATAATCTATAAGGAAAACCGGATAATTCTCAATGAAATATTATCCGAATTCAGACTCTCAACCCTCTTTGCTGACCTGTTTGCCGAAGTGGGAGCACCAATTCGTTGAAGTAGTCCTAACCCGTTTGTCGAAGTGGTTCTAACCCATTTTCTAAAGAGGTTCATATCATATTTGCCGAAGAGGTGCATTAACATATTATCCGGATTTTGCTAAAGCGACTAATTGTCCAGCCCTAGTCTCCGGATCTCAAACACACTCCGGGCCTCTGTCTGTTTAGTCCTGTGACTGTCGGCCAATTAGGACGTCTCGGAAATAAAGTAAGGCTGACAGAGCTGGCCACTTTATATGGCAACTGTCGTGACCCAAAACTGCCACACTGAGGAAACGGCTCAACAGATGAGGCTTTTTGTGGTGTTTTGTTTTAGTAGATTTAGGTCAAGAGGCCAACTACATGATTTTTAATTTTTTTTTTACAAATTGGGCTGGCTATTAAAATGTATTTATGATTTTAACGCACATTTTTTTTTCTCCAGAAAAGAATCCTAATTGATGAAGAAAAGAAAGAATGATTTCTAAGTTAGGGTATTTGGAACTGCTTCAGATGGTGCAATTTCCTTTTGAGTTCTGACTGGAGAAAAGAGAGTAGCCAATCCCAGCGCCATAGAGACTTAGAGAACGATAGGGGAAATCGAAAAACCTTGCTCAATAACAAAACCTTGTATCAATTAGGTTTTACTTCACTGTATGCTTGTAAAGAAAAGAAAAGAAAAACAAAAAACAAAACAATTTGACAGAAACCCCGAGCCAGAGTAGCTAGGAACAAGACGAGAGTGGGAAGTCAAACTACGAGGGTCGTTCTATAAAGTCTTCATCCTGACTGTGACATAATTGTTGTAAAACGATGAAACTGGCAGAATAATATATCATTTGTCTTCTTTTTTTTTTGGGGGGGGGGGGAGCGCTGCGTTTCGGAAGTTTATAGAAAAATCCAAAGAACAGTTTGAACGTGAGAGTACTTTTAGTGAAGGTTGTTCTTGAATATGAGAGAAAAAGCTGTGACAAATTAAACAATCTCCTACTGCACGATATAAGGTTCCAGCGCAAAAAATGGTGAGGGCAACTCAAACAGCAAAGCATCAGGGCTACGAAGCTTTCCCACATCCACCCTATTCACCCTCTGACTCTTTCCTTTTTTTTCAAATCTGAAAATGAAGTCCTTAAAGGATAGTGTTTCTAGAGTGATGAAGATGCTATAATATCTGATTTGGGGCATGGTTCGAGTCCCATCTAAGGTCATATTATCATACTTTTAAAAAATCAGCTTTAAAAAAACATTGCAAAAACTGTGTGAATTTGGAGGATTGCAAGTGACGTAGATGACTTGATAGACAATTATTTATCACCGGCTTCATCTTTGCTCTTTTTATTCCATAAAAAATAGGTTGACTATGCAGAGAAATGACATTGTTGATGTTACGTTTCAACTTTCTAGCTCTTTTCTTTCATAGTTAGGATAAAAAAATTAATGAACAGCCCTCGCATTCAGTCTGAGCCTAACATTGACCACAGACAGAATCCCTCTTGGAGCCAGAGTCTGGGCGCCGAGCAGAACTGAGCGGCCGTAAAGAAATCTAAAACAAATTTATCATCACCAGGCGTGAGACAATGAATAGCAGCGCGCGCCGTCACATCTATCGATCAGACAAAGGTCAGCACGGGGTCAGACCTGGTCACTGGACTGTCCACGACCAGTAGCGTACTCGCTCAAAGAGATCGTCGTGCAAGTTGGAAAAAAAACGTAAACCTTGAGAGAAAGATGTTTTCACTGCTCAGTCAGTGGGGGG
>NW_004798572.1:99235-106612 GCF_000002075.1 Aplysia californica | reverse complement strand
TTAATGGGGGCAGGGGTGGGGGGTCTAAGAAGGAGGAAACCCACAGAACGGAAAGAAAGGCAGGACAAAATGAAGCGAGCGGGGATAGAGAGATCGATGGAGTGTCATTACAGAGCTCACATTAACGAGCGAGAAAATTGCCACTTGTGGCCGACCCGACCGCAAGGAAAGAAGTGTGGACTCGGAGCAAGGAAAGAAGTGTGGACTCGGAGCAAGGAAAGAAGTGTGGACTCGGAGCAAGGAAAGAAGTGGGGACTCGGAGCAAGGAAAGAAGTGGGGACTCGGAGTAAGGAAAGAAGTGTGGACTCGGAGTAAGGAAAGAAGTGGGGACTCGGAGTAAGGAAAGAAATGTGGACTCGGAGTAAGGAAAGAAGTGGGGACTCGGAGTAAGGAAAGAAGTGGGGACTCGGAGTAAGGAAAAAGGATGAATATGTTGCTGCTGTGTACAAATGTACAAACTACTCGTTCTCTCATCTTTTTTTTTTAAAGTGTGAAGCTGTAAAGGTATTACGTCCCTTGCAACACTGTTAGGTAACAGGGGCGAAGGCTGACTTGTTTGACAGGGTAATCAAAGTGAAACGGAACCAGATATGGCCTGGAGATATTATCACACAAGAATCTTTCTCGAGGCGAGAATATTAGGCATACTGTTCATTGTTGATTATAAACGTCTTTTTACATTTAATTTATGAGGTTTACGTTTATAGGTGAATTTGACAGCGACAATGTTTCAAAATTAGGAAGGGAAGCAGTGATTATTTGATTATATAGACGCTTCGCCCCTGAGTTAGGTAATTTAAAGGCCGGGACCTTCGAGTTCGATGTTCATTTTCGAAAGGACCGATAAAGTGCTAAATGTACTCAAAAGTTTTTGATTTTCGTTTATAATATATTTATACTAAGTTTTTGGTCAATTAGATTTTGGTTCGTTTGACAATTTGGAGTTAGGGAAAAAACAGCCCGTACACTGTATACATACCCACTTACACACACGCGTGTGTGTATATGTGTGTGTGTGTGTTTGTGTGTGTGTGTGTTTGTGTGTGTGTGTGTGTGTGTGTGTGTGTGTGTGTGTGTGTATGTGTGTGCGTCCTCCTACACCTAAATTTCCTATTGACTTTAAAGCCAAAGTAGTTTCCCAGAAGGAATTACGGCAAAATCTGTTGACATGGGAGTGTCTTCTTATCTCAACAGATCGCCACCACTGATAACTTTGTTCTGTCTCTCATTTCTAATATCTTCGACTTACTTATCAGCCTCTCATATCACTCCCTCCTTCCCAGGAAACGGATAATGTTTCTGAGTGTTACAGTGTTTGCTGGGGTAATAACCAACTCAACTCTGTTAACACCCTTTGTTTTTGTTGGAGTAAAGAGATACACATCGACACAATCATAACGTCATTTAGTGCTAGGAAAAGGGTAAGACACACAGAAATATCATAGTGGAAAAGTAAAGAAATAGGACCTACCATGCCACCAGAGGCACCCTCCTACCACCTGCGACATGACGACCCGAATATCGGCAAACAGAATTATGCGCCAGTCAGTTACACCCCCCCCCCCCCACAAATCTCGCACTCGCTGAAAAAAAAACACCTAAAAATGTCAAATTGAAACCTCTAAATGAACGAGAAAAAGCATACAAAACGACATTTTAAAAAAAATTACCCCGAAACAAACACAGAAAAGATAAAAGCAAAAAGCAAAACAAAACAACCAAACATGCAAACGAATTTTAAAAAGCTAAAGTTAAAAAAAACAACTGACGCAGCGAGAAACAAGCGAAAAAAACAACAATAAAAGAAATATGAAAAAAAAGAACCAATTTAAACCTTCGGATTTCTTGCACCTTGGTGTTTAAACCCGAGTTTTGTGTTTGTGTAAACTTTGTGGGACAAGTATTGCTCTGTGACAACCCCCACCCCTCACCCCTCCCCCCAAAAAAAAATCAAATAAATAATTGAATAAATAAAAATTCAATAATGAGCTAAACAAAATAAAAATTCTTTCTTCGCAGACCAGTTGCCAAGTTGATTTCTTTTTTTTTTTTTTTGGTCTTAGAGCCCCTCATTTTCTGGAAATACCACTCCCTAAGTACACTATACACTAAAAGAATGAGAAGAATGTTTAATTTTCGCGGTCGACCAAGTCCACAAGAGATCTCTTCGACCAGGTCAAGTCCTGGTTTTGTTTTTCTTGTTTTAATACCATACCCCTGAGTGCAACGCTCACGCTTTTTCCTTAAACAAAACTTTCGATCAGATATTGAACTTTGTGAATCCACAGATCAACATCGATAAGTCTTGGGTCCAACCAACATTCCTCCCCAGCTAACAAACGCCGGCATGTGAGCGACATTTATAAGACAAGGTGCGCTGTTCTTTGCAAGCCTGCTCTCGTCCCTCTTACGCTGAATTAATATCTCTTAAAAGTCAAGATCACGCTGCATTAAAGCTCTCAACAGCCTGAAAGTCTGTCTACCTTCTGGGCTATCAGTGAGCGGTGGAGACTTATTGCGAGCGCGTAAACTTCAAATTAATGTAGGAAATCTCCCAGCTTTCTCTCGGCTCAGATACAAAAGTTCAGGGCTCATGATCCGCTCTGTTATCTCAAGATTTCATTAAAATTCACAAGAAGCTATGGCGTCCACGCTCTCAATATTTCTGAGTCAACTGTCGGGTCAAGTTCAAAATGTGATTGTACCCGCCGCTTGACGTCGGACTAGTAATTTTCTTTTTTGTTATGAGATATCAGTTTGTACAGTATACTTTTTCGACTGTCGGGGTTATGTTCATAAACAAAATATCAAAGTTTAATAACTCTAAGTCAATCGCGTAGGAGTTTTAAAGAAAAACGAAACGAATACATTATATTATGTTATAGAAATACTTCTTTTACTTTCACTTTCCCTGAAAAACGAAACCCCGGAAAATATATTATGTAGGAAGCAATCTTTTATATTATATTCCGGACAGAAACGTGATGATAATATGATACCTAACTGTTTGTTAATATATATATGATGAAGGGAACATTGTGGGGAGGGGTGGAGAGGGGGTGGGGGGGTGTTCCGTTAGTGGTATATTATGTTCTCAACTTACAGGCTAACGACTCGGGTTAAAAACGGGGGCGAGGGAGAGATAACAGGAGCCTGTTGGCATAAATAAGCTAAAACATTTCTTCTCATTGGGACAGTTATGTTTATTAGGTGTTTAAAGACGAAATGTTTCATTTTCATAACCGCACTATGTGTTTGATTTAAAGTGATAATGTCGAACATTAAGTAGTAGTAGTAGTAGTAGTAGTAGTAGTAGTAGTAGTAGTAGTAGTAGTAGTAGTAGTAGTAGTAGTAGTAGTAGTAGTAGTAGTAGTAGTAGTAGTAGTAGTAATGATTATAATAATATAATGACAAAGAAATAGAAGCGATATAAAAGAGTATTACAGAGAGAAGGGGTTAAGACATGCGTGTGGTTTCCCCTACCCCCCCCCCCCCCACACACACACACACACCACTGCCTTTCTATTTTCACTTGTTGTGTAAAATTTTTCGTCGATTTTTTTGCCCCCCCCCCAAAAAAAAAAACCCGGTAAAAACGATAACCACAATAATAACAAAATCAACTGCAATAATAATAATAATAATAATAATAATAATAATAATAATAATAGTTAAGAATAATAGTAATAGTTATAGTAATAGTAATAACAATATTAATAATTAATAAAATAATAATTATAATAATCATAATAATAGTAATAGTAATAGTAGTAGTAATAATAATAATAATAATAATAATAATAATAATAATAATAATAATAATAATAAAACACAACATTCACACATATATACATATATACACAAAGTAAATTTCCGCTCACCCTAACCCCAACCTCCCCTCTCATCATAAACTCTAACCTAAGCCCCCCCCCCCCCCCCACTTCCCCACACCACGCCTTAATCAAGCCTCTAACGCTATTACTACTTACTACTTACCCTCCTCTAATTACAGTTCTTTTTCTTTCTTTGGGTAAAGAGAAGCACATCGACACAATAATGGTCATAATATAGAGATTGAAAAAAGTAAAAACAGACAGAAACAGCAGAGAGAAAGTAAAGAAGTAGGACCTACCAGAGGCGCCCTCTAACCAACCGCTTAAAACGTAGCCCCCACCCCACCCCCACCCCCTCACCCTAACCATCACCCCCACAACAACCCGAATATGCCAGCAATTATAATCAGCTTAGCACTCAGGTGGTCAACAGGGCAGGCAGATAGCGGTGGATGTGAGGGGAAGACGTTCATTGACTGGCCTCTATGGAGTTACTCTATCGCCAGGCAGATAGTGGGGCCGGCCGGCTGGACAAAGGGGCTGGTCACTCATTATGGACTCAGGTGCACAGATAACCATTTCTGAGAGGTGTTTTTGACCAGTGGTCACTCTCGCGTGGCAGAGACCCCTCTAATGTAAACTGTCTAGGTAACTTATCTACTCTCAAAGACGTGTAGCTTCAGAATTTGTAGAGCGGAGATTAATAACTCGTTAGCTAGGACGATATCTCGGGCTTATGACACGAGCAGGTCTAGGGCTACCGGGGTCCGGCTTTTGTGTCCGGACATGTCCGAGCCTGACGCTTGGCCAGTGGTCAGTGGGACAGCCATCACTGTTGACCACACCCTTCTCCATCTCAATAAATACAACAACAACAACGATAACAGCAAAAAACAACAAAAACAGCAGCAAAGCCTTTCTTTCTTTGAGTAAATAGAAGCACACCGCTTTGGTGCTGGGAAAAAAAGTAAGAGACAAACAGACAGAAACAACAGAGGGAAAGTAAAGAAATAGGACCTACCAGTGGCGCCCTCCAACCACCGGCGACAACAAAAACAAAGCAAAAAAAACAACAACGCGGACGAAGGAAGTATACAGGGCATTTTCCTTAAAACGAGAGGCTCTTATTATGTCCCGCAGTGACCAGTCATTACTGGCAAAAATCAGGACCGGTCATTTCTCTGGGCTTCGGGCCTACAAAAATAGAGAATAGACAAAACATAGGACCCAATATGTCCATTGTACAGCGAGGAGCCCCAAGATTTGGAGCACTGGCTGCAGAGATGCCCCTCCACGGAGGCCCGGCGGTGGCATCTCTTCGGGGGGGGGGGATTCAGGGAGGTTGGACTGCCTCACCCGCTACCCAAGGGAGGCGGTGGCCCTGGCGAAGAGTACACTCTTCGGGGCTCCGAACATTTCGGACGGATAGGCTACCACACACACACACACAACAACAACAGTAACGATTACAGCAACAAAAACAAAAAATGACAATAATGGCAGAAATGGCAGAAACAGTAACGGCAACAATACCCACAACAATAGCAACAACAGTAGTGTAGCAGAAGCAGCATCAGCAGTAGCAGCAGCATCTGCAGTAGCAGCAACAGCAACAGATGCAGTAGTTGCAGCAAGACCAACAACCAAGACGACAATACGTGGCAGAAAGCAAAGATCACAACTAACCAGTCAGGACACGAACAAAAACGACACATAATATAATCTCTTAATTCACACAGAATGTTGTGTTTATAACAGCTGAAGAAACTTTGAACTTACCGACGACTTTTTGCAGTCCGACTCTGGCGTCGTATTTTTGAAAGTGGAAAAAGTGGACGAATTGTTGGCCTCGGACAAATCCATGGGGCCCGAGTCGTCCTCCACCACAAAACTTAAATCCCTCTTGATTTTCCTCTTCAGTTTGTCAATTTCGTTGTCGTATTTGTCCCCCCGGGTGGGGCTAGAGGCCGGGGTCGACTCGGCAGTCACTGCCCGCTGTTTGTAAATATTCTCCTCCTCGATCTTAGCGCTGTTGTGGTGTTTCCTCTCACGGTCGATGCGTCGGATGATGCAGATGGTGATAAGGACGGCGATAGCTAGAACGGCCGTGATGCACACCAGAGCGATGACGATAGCGATGTTGGTGTTGTCGTCGTCGTCGTCGTCGTCATGGAAACCGGTGGTGCCGTTAGCCAGAGTGACCACGATGTTGACCTCTCGCTGAGACTCCAGGTAGGACATCCCGCCGTCCCGGGCGTTGATGACGAGTTGGTAGGCGCCCGAGTCATAGACGCTCATCCTCTTAGCGATCACCAGCTCTCCGTACTTGGAGTTGATGAAAAACAAGCCGTTCTCGTTGCCTTTCAGGATGGAGTATTTGATGGAGCCGTTTTCTACCGCGTCCGGATCGTCCGCCTCTATCTTGAGCACAACACTCCCAGCGGGGAGGCTGTACAGGATTGTGAAAGTGTTGTTGACCTCATTCGGATAACTGATGTTGGGTTTGTTGTCGTTGCTGTCTGTGACGATGACCGACACCTGGGCGATGTCCTTGAACTCGGGCTGACTCTCGTCAAAAACCACCACCTCGAATAGGTACACGTCCTGCTGCTCTCTGTCCAGACTGGTCAGCGTGTAGATCGTGCCGGACATCCGGTCGATGTCGAAGAGTCCGGCGTAGCTGAAGTTCCCGGCGAAGTCGTAGCGGAGGTGGTTGTCCACGTCTGTGTCCGGGTCTCTCGTGAACACCGTGTCCACCACCGTGTGCTTAGCGCGGTTCTCCGCCACGTACATCTCAATGTGAGGCTTGAGGAACACGGGAGGGTTGTCGTTCTCGTCCCTCACGCTCACCGTCACCGTCACCGACGACGATATCGGTTTAATGCCCATGTCGGTGGCCACCACCACAAGCTCATACGTCGATAGGTCTTCTCTGTCCAGGATGTGCATCGCTTTGATCACTCCGGATATCTGGTTCACCTGGAACCGGTTCCCGTGGTTCTGAGCGAGGCTGTAGGAGACGTTTCCATTCAGCCCTTCATCCGGATCGACGGCCTGTACCTGGATCACATACTCCCCGATGTAGTTGTTCTCGCCGATGCTCGCCCTGTAGGAAGAGCGCGTGAACACTGGGGCGTTGTCGTTGGCGTCCAAGACGTTGATTGTGAAGGCGGACGAGTTTGTCCTGGGCGGGTCCCCACCGTCACTACACGTGACGTTGATCAGCTCCGAGTGAGACTTCTCGTAGTCCAGGCTCCGCCTCAGCCTGACCGTGAAGATGGAGCTGGAGTCGGGGAACTTCTGTAGTGTGAAGTGGTCGTTGGAGATGGCGCAAGTGATGGCCGTGTTCTGACTACTGTCGCGGTCGGAGAGCGAGATGTGGGCGATGTAGGTGTCCACGCCGATGGACTCAAGCACGGAGGACGAGGGCCACGTGATGTCGATCTGTGGCGCGTTGTCGTTCACGTCCTGCACGTCAATCACAACCGTCGTCTGAGAGGTCCGGGCCGGCGAGCCCTGGTCCGTCACTATGACGGAAAACCGG
>NW_004798572.1:89235-94235 GCF_000002075.1 Aplysia californica | reverse complement strand
AAATAAATTGAACTGAGAGGTCAAATTACAGAAATATTACTTTTTGATACAATTACGGCTGTACGAGAAATTGGACATTGTCGTCTGTAATTTCCCCATGCCAAGGTTTTAAAATAATGAGGGGGTGGGAGGGGGGTTGAGAGAGGTGTGGTTTACATTATAGGGTATGTGTTTGAGTGAATGAGTGAAGGAGTGAAGGAGGGGGCAAATGAAAGAGTGAAGGAAGGAACGAGTAAAGGTGTGAAAGAGCGAAGGAGGGAACGAGTGAAGGAGTGAAGGAAGGAACGAGTAAAGGTGTGAAGGAGCGAAAGAGTATAGGAAGGAATGAGTGAAAGAGTGAACACGTGTTGAGTGACTGAGCGTGACAGGAAAAGAGAAAGTAAACAAAGTCATGATTGAGAAAGACGCAGGGACCTCAACAGTTAGGTTCAAACACTGGGAAGGAAAAAAGTGTCTGTTTTGTCTGTCTGTGTGCCTGTCTAAACCCCCCCCCCTCTCTCTCTCTCTCTCTCTCTCTCTCTCTCTCTCTCTCTCTCTCTCTCTCTCTCTCTCTCTCTCTCTCTTTCTCTCTCTCTCTCTCTCTCTCTCTCTTTCTTTCTCTCTCTCTTTCTTTCTCTCTCTCTCTTTCTCTCTCTCTCTCTCTCTCTCTCTCTCTCTCTCTCTCTCTCTCCCTCTCCTGTCTGTCTGTCTGTCTCTCTGTCTGTCTGTCTGTTTGTCTATATGTCTGTCTCCCCCCCCCCTATCTCTCTCTCTCGGTCTCTTATTTCTCCTTCTCCCTCCCCTCTCCCTTTCTCTTTCTCCTGCCATCTCTTTCAGTCTCTCTTGGACACACCACATACACACACAAGCACATACGTACACACACACACGCCCACACATACACACACAACATACTCACATATACATACAAGCACACATACGTACACACACACACACATACATAAACACACAAGTGCCTACATGCACACACACACACACACACACACACACACACACAAGCATACACACACACACAAACGCACACACACACACACACACATCGATGTAGGCTACATACACGTATATCATATTACTGAGACAGTGTACCAGAGCCTACATACACGTATATCATATTACTGAGACAGTGTACCAGAGCCATGCCGGGAAGGTTAACCCAACACCAAATGTCTCAGGAGAGGATTCTTGGCATCAGATGGCCGAATGAAATACTAGATCTAGATCTAGACACCGCCATTCTAAAAAAAAACAACGAATTCCAAAAAGTCTAAGCTTAAAAAGACTCCTTTTTGGTACGCTGGAAACGTCATGGAAATTTTAACTGATTTGAGAACCCCAAAGGCAGTACATGATGTTATTCACTAAAGTGTTTAATTTTAACGCCCCAATCAGCACTAGGCCTATTAGACATTATATTACTTAAGAGCAGTAACATTTAAATTTAACGTCCGTCTCCGAGAGGACCGGGCCAAATTTTAATGATGGGTAGATCTAGTAAAATACGCCATGGTTGAGAGCCTTGGAAACTGCACAAAGAGCTTAAATTCCAGAAAGACAAGTCTGAGATTTCAAACCAGGGTTGTCTGTCCCGCTAGCGTATTCCAGCAAGAGACCTAGATTATCTACTGGGCCAACGGAGTGAAAGGCAGTAGCCTCTACAGTTTGGCCAAAAGCTAACAAAACGCCTTATTAAAAATTCACCCAAAAGTCTTGAGGTAATTGAGATGCTTTAGACGACTCTTTGGCATCTCATACAGTGACCACGTCGCAAATTATGAGGAAGTGCTCAGTAGAGGGAAACAACACAGGAGTCAACTATTTAGACATGCTGTCTGATGTGAAGCGAAGAAAAAAGAATTGGTACGGCCATGTAACAAGATCGTGTGGCCTATCGAAGACCATTCTTCAGGGAACTGTGCAGGGGAGGAGAAAAAGAGGAAGGCAAAGAAAGAGGTGGACCGGTAACAGTGCGGAATGGACAGGGAAATTCTTTGCCCAAACTCAGGCGCTCGCAAAAAAACAACCTCGGGAAAAGTAGAGACATAATATTAAAAGTAGAGACATAATATTAAAAGTAGAGACATAATATTAAAAGTAGAGACATAATATTAAAAGTAGAGACATAATATATTAAAAGTAGAGACATAATATTATGACGGTGCTCTCTATCAAACAAACAAAGAAGGAGAAGGGCAGTAACAGCGGACTGCAAGTCATAATTATAATGATATTGTGTATAGCTTTACGAATTAGAAATGCTGAAGCCAAAAGAGAAGCCCGAAAGCTGAGCACATCCACAAGTGCAAATGAAGATTTGAAAAATGGTATATGGTGAAAAAACATCTCGATCTAGGTTTATCACCCCTATCAGTAATGAAGCTTTTAAATGCCCAAAAGTGATAAAGTGTATTCTCTGTCAGAATTGGTCTCCATGACCTCAACAGAAACCACGACTCGTCTTTATCTTTATTTCTTCTGATGCATAGGACAAATTCAGTATTGATAGAAATTATTATTATTATTATTATTATTATTATTATTATTATTATTATTATTATTATCATTATTATTATTACTTTTATTATTATTGATATTGTTTTTGTTATTATTATCATTATAATAATAATAATAATAATAATAATAATAATAATAATAATAATAATAAATTATTATTATTATTATTATTATTATTATTATTATTATTATTATTATTATTATTACCTAATATACAATACAAGGATGGGAGTGTATACAGACCCGGTAACCGGGAACAAAGTCACAATGTATACAGACCCGGTAGGGGAACTCTTTTGTGATTTCGGAAAGTTTCAGCGCCCTCTTGGCTCAGGGCAAACCTAGGTTCTTCTAGATATTTATGGCCTAGGTCTAGATCTAGATCTAGGCAGACGGACATAAATCTTTGATCTAGTTTCGAGGCTAGCCTAAATCGATCTAGATCTAGATATCTAGATATCCAAATGAAGATTGCGGATGTCTTTTTGATGAACGATCGTTTTTCCTCCGTTTTGGAGTTGGAGGAATCACAATTTGAAGAAAAGAACAATGTCATAATTTTAATCGAGCAGCCACCCTTTCTATTTCTCTGCCCCCACCCCCCCCTCTCTCTCTCTCTTCTGTGTATCGCTCGCCTTCTCTCTTTCTTTCTTTGTCTCTGTCTTTCCCTATTTCCAACTTTCTCTTTCTCTCGTTCCCTCCTGCCAACCGGGGCATGTCATACATTTTGCTAGCACTCCCCCCCCCCTCTCTCTCTCTCTCTCTCTCTCTCTCACACACACACACACACACACACACACACACACACACACACACACACACACACACACACACACTAGATTTCTACCGGGGCTGGGCGCTGAAACTTTCCGAAATCACAAAAGAGTTCCCCTACCGGGTCTGTACACACTTCGTACAAGGATACAAGTAATCTTTCTAAAACAATGTATATTTTCATGTTCAAGAGAGAGAGAGAGAGAGAGAGAGAGAGAGAGAGAGAGAGAGAGAGAGAGAGAGAGAGAGAGAGAGAGAGACAGACAGACAGACAGACAGACAGACAGACAGACAGACAGACAGACAGACAGACAGAGAGAGAGAGAGACAGAGAGAGAGAGAGAGAGAGAGAGAGAGAGAGAGAGAGAGAGAGAGAGAGAGGTATCAGGCTGAACTACGGAGTGAATGGCCCTGGTTCGAATCCCACTGGGCGTTCTTCAATTTGAGTCGTGTCCAAGGCTCTCAACCTATACGTTCTTATACTAACCCATTTGACTCGCTCTCCTATCAGAGGAGGACGTTGATTTCGGAGGTCTAACCTCTCCTAATTACCTAATAATGTTTCAACGGACCCTGAACCCATACACTTACTTACTAGAGAGAGAGAGAGAGAGAGAGAGAGAGAGAGAGAGAGAGAGAGAGAGAGAGAGAGAGACAGACAGACAGACAGACAGACAGACAGACAGACAGACAGACAGACAGACAGACAGACAGACAGACAGACAGAGACCGAGACAAGTTTAAAAGCGAGAATAAGAGAGTGAGAGAGGGGAAAAGACAGATGCGAGTATAATTATATAAACAAAGTGACAAATAGGAACTTTGAGATCGGGTGAGGTTGCAGGCGGATTATCTGAATAGAGAAATGAGAGACGGGCTATGGTGGGCAAATGTCTGTGAAAGATCTGGTAGTTATGGGGAGAAACAGAAGAATATGCAGCATGGTATATATATATATATATATAATTTAGTTGGTGATTGGCTCTTTGACATGAATCAAGTCCACATGTACACTTGGCAACTGTAGTATATATACATATATGTATAGATCTTCTGTTCTATAGAATCCTCTTTAACTTCAGGGAACTGTGCAGGGGAGGAGAAAAAGAGGAAGGCAAAGAAAGAGGTGGACCGGTAACAGTGCGGAATGGACAGGGAAATTCTTTGCCCAAACTCAGGCGCTCGCAAAAAAACAACCTCGGGAAAAGTAGAGACATAATATTAAAAGTAGAGACATAATATTAAAAGTAGAGCCATAATATTAAAAGTAGAGACATAATATATTAAAAGTAGAGACATAATATTATGACGGTGCTCTCTATCAAACAAACAAAGAAGGAGAAGGGCAGTAACAGCGGACTGCAAGTCATAATTATAATGATATTGTGTATAGCTTTACGAATTAGAAATGCTGAAGCCAAAAGAGAAGCCCGAAAGCTGAGCACATCCACAAGTGCAAATGAAGATTTGAAAAATGGTATATGGTGAAAAAACATCTCGATCTAGGTTTATCACCCCTATCAGTAATGAAGCTTTTAAATGCCCAAAAGTGATAAAGTGTATTCTCTGTCAGAATTGGTCTCCATGACCTCAACAGAAACCACGACTCGTCTTTATCTTTATTTCTTCTGATGCATAGGACAAATTCAGTATTGATAGAAATTATTATTATTATTATTATTATTATTATTATTATTATTATTATTATTATCATT
>NW_004798572.1:86763-89135 GCF_000002075.1 Aplysia californica | reverse complement strand
TGTAGGACGCGGATGGGGCGAGCAGTTATATCATGTGAGAGCGAGTCAATGCACGTGTATGTTTGAGGACTTCAATTGGTTTCTATAGACACGCGATCCGCGTGCTGCTCGACTACTCGTGCACTACTCTTTGATCTCAGTGTGGTAGCGCTCTGCTAGGGCAGACCCAGAGCATCGCCCCACACAACTCAGACAAGCGACACGTAGAGCTTCAGAGTATGTAAATTGATCGCGCCGCGCGCATGTGGCGTCTCCAGTGCGGTTCTTTTATTTAGCTGTCAGATACTTGGATATGATATGAGTAACAATCAGCAGAGAGAGGGAGGTGTCAGCAGGGAACTCTCTCTCTCTCTCTGTCTCTCTCTCTCTCTCTCTCTCTCTCTCTCTCTCTCTCTCTCTCTCTCTCTCTCTCTCTCAACACACACACACACACACACACACACACACACACACACACACACACACACACATACACACACACACACACACAAACACACAAGCACTCACACATATACACTTAGACTCACGCGAATTCATTCACATTTTTAAATTATTACTTGCAAAACCATCGTATTCTTCTAGCTAATCTAACTTTAGAGCGATTGTTGGGCACGTCATATTATGCACTGGCCTATCGCCACATAAACAAAGCATAATTAATTAATTATATATTCCAGTTGCCACAGATCATTCGTAACTGTATTATATTTGGAGTAGTCAGATCGAAATAAAGAGCAGGAATACTAGACGAACCAGGCATTGGTTGTATTTATTTAATTATTTATTAATTAATTTTTTTTTGGGGGGGGGGGGGGGTTGGTTCTTTTTTTTTGGTTCTTTTTTTGTTCGTTTTTTTTTTAATGAGTAAGTTTTGTAACGTATGCAACTAGATTCTAGATCTAGTCTTCTTCTTACAGATCTAGATCTAGTAAACGTTTTCTTACGGCTCTTGCAACACAATTAGGTCATATAAGTGCCGAAGATTAGAGCGCTCACATGACCTTATACAGTTGCGAGCGCCGTAAAACCCTATACTAAACTACTAATAAACGAAGATTAGAAAGAGGTGATACAAAAGAGTAACAAACATTTTTTTAAACCCATAAAAACGAAATAGAGGTAAGGACGACAAATGTTTGATAGAAAAAAGGAGAAAACTACACCAGATCACCCACCAACCAACCACAAAACCAGTCTCCTTCTAGATCTAGAATCTAGACTCTAGATCTATACTCCCAAAGTCAGTGTCAATCCTCATCTCAGACCATCTCATAAGATCGATGAAGATTGTACTCCTGTCATTCCCAGACTATGGTAGCGGACAGAAGTCGCGTTTATCAGATATCAGGTAATATTAATAATAATAATAATAATAATAATAATAATAATAATAATAATAATAATAATAATAATAATAATAATAATAATAATAATAATACTATCAATTTATTGTAATAATAATAATTCCACTAGACAGAGTCCTCCGGTTATTAATGAGTTTTGCAATAAACACTTACGCTGCTGCTTTCAAAAACACAATTGGGCATTGTTGTATTGTATTGTATCCAGCGATGTTTGGATTGTCATTCCTGTTCAGAAATCCATGAGAAAAAATTCGCAGTATCCATATCAAGAGAAGCACTGAGTCTGTGAGGGGTGAGATCTGTGTTATATCCGTAGGTAGTTACTGTAGTTTGTTTGTAGTATACTGTGCGGTAGTCTTTCTCGCACTGTCGCTCTCTCTGCCTCTCTGGCTCTCTCTATCTATCGCACGCTCTCTCTCTCTCTCTCTCTCTCTGTCTCTCTCGCTCTCTGCTAGGCCTAGTGTCATAGGCTATCAAGAAGGCTGGCTTCGCACCGCCGCGCCGCGCACCACAAAACACCAGCCAAGAACCGGCAGACGAGACCACGGACCAACAGACGAGCGGACTGAAGAAGACCGTCATAGTCCACAGCGCGCGATACAGCCCCGGTCAACGGTCGTTCGAAAGTCCGGCCCAGCCCGGCCCGGCGCGGGGATGTGTGTGGAAAAAGGGGGGGGGGGGGGAGAAGAAAGATCAACAGACAGACTGCTCCAGGAATGGCTGGAGACAGTTACTGGCCTATTACTATTACACGATCAGTTAAAACTGATAATCTGATTTTTGTTTTAAAAAGTAGGTGTTTTACGGCGCTCGCAACTGCATAAGGTCATATGAACGCGCTGGACAGATGAAACATTTTTAGTTGGTAGGAAATTTTGAATTTTTTAAAGAGCCAAGGAGCAGAAGGAGCCATATAAGGGATCAGAAAGTCGTCTTCGTGATAAGAAAATACAACGTGGTGAAATACTTATGCTTATACATAATGCATAGGGTGGGGTGGGGGGTGGG
>NW_004798572.1:81625-86663 GCF_000002075.1 Aplysia californica | reverse complement strand
AATAATACTATCAATTTATTGTAATAATAATAATTCCACTAGACAGAGTCCTCCGGTTATTAATGAGTTTTGCAATAAACACTTACGCTGCTGCTTTCAAAAACACAATTGGGCATTGTTGTATTGTATTGTATCCAGCGATGTTTGGATTGTCATTCCTGTTCAGAAATCCATGAGAAAAAATTCGCAGTATCCATATCAAGAGAAGCACTGAGTCTGTGAGGGGTGAGATCTGTGTTATATCCGTAGGTAGTTACTGTAGTTTGTTTGTAGTATACTGTGCGGTAGTCTTTCTCGCACTGTCGCTCTCTCTGCCTCTCTGGCTCTCTCTATCTATCGCACGCTCTCTCTCTCTCTCTCTCTCTCTGCCTCTCTCGCTCTCTGCTAGGCCTAGTGTCATAGGCTATCAAGAAGGCTGGCTTCGCACCGCCGCGCCGCGCACCACAAAACACCAGCCAAGAACCGGCAGACGAGACCACGGACCAACAGACGAGCGGACTGAAGAAGACCGTCATAGTCCACAGCGCGCGATACAGCACCGGTCAACGGTCGTTCGAAAGTCCGGCCCAGCCCGGCCCGGCGCGTGGATGTGTGTGGAAAAAGGGGGGGGGGGGAGAAGAAAGATCAACAGACAGACTGCTCCAGGAATGGCTGGAGACAGTTACTGGCCTATTACTATTACACGATCAGTTAAAACTGATAGTCTGATTTTTTTTTTAAATAGTAGGTGTTTTACGGCGCTCGCAACTGCACAAGGTCACTTGAACGCGCTGGACATATTAAACATTTTTAGTTGGTAGGAAATGTTGAATTTTTTAAAGAGCCAAGGAGCAGAAGGAGCCATATAAGGGATCAGAAAGTCGTCTTCGTGATAAGAAAATACAACGTGGTGAAATACTTATGCTTATACATAATGCATAGGGTGGGGTGGGGGGTGGGGGTGGGGGGTCTTGTGGCTTAGAGGTTAAGGTGTTCGCCTCTCTTTTAAAGGTAAAAGTTCGATGACCAACAGAATCTGCTACTGCAAAAATAAGATTCCGAAACGTATCCGTTGAAGTTAGCCCTGAAGTCTGCTGAAGAATAATAGGCAATTTACAGCATACGCCTAAAACACAATTATTGCTGTCCCATTTTCATCAACACCACACTTCTACGCGGCCCGATGCAGCACGGTCAAACAGAGGGGGGGGGTAGCACCTTTGAGATTCACGGTCTTTGTTTTAAAAAGGTTTTACGGCGCTCGCAACTTCATAAGGTCATAAGAGCGCCTTTCAGGTAATTGCACTGAAATTTGATCGTAATGTGGTGTAGCTGTCTCCAAATGAGCAATTTGTTGGCTTGGTTATTGTAAATCATCTATTGTAGTTAGAATATATTGTGTATGCCCCCAAAAGGCGGTTTTTAATACATGTTCCAGGTTTTTAAAAATCCTTTTATTACTGGACTACTGGATCAAGATTACATTATAGTATATTGTAATTTTGTTTGTTCTGTACTTTTGTTTGCTCACTGGTCTACAGAGGTCCCATGCAAAGTTAGGTGAGCTTTGGGAATTTGTGTTAAGTTAAAGAGGACAGACAAAAGTGAATACGCTCACTTTCTATATCACGTCGTCAAGCTGTAATCCGCTTCAACCAAACCCACAGTAAAGGTTATTGAATTTTGTATGCCAATCTACTGATACGTGAGTAACATGAGGCATTCCTTGACTGCACAACAATTTCCTTTTTTAATGAGAACAGCGATAAAAAAAAATGTTATCGTTTCAGGGGCCTGGTTGTTGTTTTATTCCACGCACCGCAAAGTCAAAACAAACTCATAAACCCGAGTCATATTTCGTTCAGGCTACTTAAGCGTTTGAAAATCCCGAGATTCAATTTCGCCGAGATGGTCTGATACTGATATGTTGCAAAACACAATCATTATTTTGATGTCCTTGGGCTACAAACATGGACTGACGTTCGAAACGAAGAGACACAGCAAAGTACAGTGCACTGTACAAAACCCCCCACAAAAAACGTGATGATCGGCTCACTAGAATAGAACAGAAAAAGATAATCCTAATAACCTCCCAAACAACACGAGAATTGCAAGAATAATAACTGATTGTCTTTTCTTAGCAGAAGTTTAAAAAAATGTTAATACAAATGTATAAAAATCATGTTAGTACAATAATTGTTTAAAATATGTTAATAAAACACATGAAAAATCAATGTTAATACAATAGATACAAAGTATGTTAATAAAGTACACGAAAAAAATCATGTTAATGCATTCTTTTTTTTTGTGGAAACAGTAAAACTGAATCAAGTACATTTCAATAACCATGTTTGTACAGTAAATGTAAAAATCATCTGAATACAATCTACTGAAAAACCATCTTAACACAGCTTATTATGTAAAAACGACAATAAACACATTGTGTCAATATGTTAATGCAACACATATAATACCGTGTTAATACAATAATACTTGTAAAACCATGTCAATACAGTGGGTACTCAAAATGTTTACAGTATGTGTAAAAACCATGATAACACAGTACGTTATTATTTTTTTAAACGTGACAATACACAATATTAAACAACCCCCACCCCCCAACCCCCCCCCAACAAAACAAAGACAAAAAAACCCAACAATAAACATCTTTAAGCAATAATATTAGACGTCTGTTGTTACGATAGACGAAGCAGGAGATTTGATGATACAAGTAGACATGCTCTTGTTATCTTAAAATATTCGGGAAAACAAACGCTGTCCTTGAATTTATTGTGTTCCGTAGAGCCCATAATATTGTAGATCATTCTTCTTTTTTTTTCTTTTTTTTTTTGTCGTAAGTGTTCCGCGAAGCTTGCAACTGCATAAGGTCATATGAGCGCGCAGGACACATGAAACGTTTTCAGTTGGTAGGAAATTTTGAATTGTGTCCGCGTGGAGGCCGAAGCCCATTTTTATCAATGTTGGACCACCAAGGGATCTTTGACGTGCCCAACTTGTACATTGGACCTCCGAGATTTTTCGTCCATGTCCGAGAAGGCTAGGTGTAGATCTTTCCTGACATAAGATCTGGGGTGTGGCTGAAAGACCGAAATAAGAAAGAGCCAAGGAGTAACAGTAGAAAGGCTGCAGAAAGAGACAGGAGCTCAGGGGAGGGGGCAAAGGATGTGAGGGGGTGGGGGCAGAAGTGGAGACGAAAGCAGATGACAGAACATTGTTAGACAGCAGAAAATGAAGAAAAATGAGAAAACTTTAGAGAAGAACAGTTTCCGTCGCTCTCCGGATTCGAACTCGGGACCTTTGAATGAGAGGCGAACACCTTAACCTTTAGTAGGCCGCCAGAGCCCCTGATCATTTTTCGATTCCCGAGTGGGGCCGAAGACTTTTACTTTTATTGAGCACCGATGTCTCTGTGCGGGGACGTTGTATCCCTCCGAGCCTGGGTCATCATCATCCAGTGCCAGATCTGCGACAGACATCGGCGATCATGATTTTCCATTCATTCCTTTGCTCGGATGCTCTCAGAAAAGCTACGTTTCCCTGATCTTTCCCTGTTACCCATTTGTTTAGGTTCCCTAAGTATGTTGTTCTGGGCCTACCTCTGCCTCGCTTGCCCTCAATTTTGCCAGTGAGAGCTAGATGTTCAAGACCCTTATGTCTATTCAGGTGTCCAAAAAGCCTGGGTAAGCCTTGAAAATGAGGGTTGAAAGCCCGCCTCCTAAATGATCTAGTATTGTGTCCATTGGACAAAGAATAAAAAGGGGGTGCAGGGTAAGGGAGTGTAAGACGCTTTCAAAATTCATTTATAAAGATGTCTCCACGAAATCTTTCAGAACTATTGTTTTGGTAAGAGTTTTACGGCACTTGCAGCATAATTAGGTCATATAAGAGCCGAAGATTAGAGGTGATAAAGGAGAGTGACATATAGCGCTATTATGGAAAACAACAACAAAATAAACGCGGACAGGCTGACATTCAGAACCAGTTTATTTATTTTTTAAAATATTTTTTTTGTAGGAACCAAAGGCAATCATGTTTATGGCTATTAGCTCAAACCCATAGCTTTGTTTTTTTTCAGAAGAAAAGACAAACATGAAAAATAAAACCATTAGCTTCACACATATAATATTATTATTACAAAAGGTGTGTTTTATTACGTTTGTCATTGATCTATTTCCCTGGCCTAAGAAGACACAGCATAGCATCTAACTAATGACGACAGCTTCCTCACCCCTCTCTGATCACACTCGCTCGCATGTATGTAAACATATTATATCGCCCTATCTCCCCATTCTCTTCCTCTCCATTACTCCACCCACACCTCCACTCTATCTCCTCACCCACCCACCTCTCCTGCTCTTTATTTCTCCATCACCCTCCTCCCCTCTATCTCACCACTCTCCTCCCTATCTGCCCACCATCTTCTCCTCTATCTCCCTACCCTCCTCATCTCTATCTCTCCACCCTCCTCCCCTCATTCACCCCTACTCTCTTCCCCTGGTCCCCCCCTCCTCCTCTCTATCCCCCACCCCCTCCCCTCTATCTCCCCACCTTCCTCCTCTCTGCCTCCCCACCCTCCTCTCCTCAGACACCGTGTTGCAGAAAGGCATGCATCTGTATTGACATTTCATTTGAGGCGAGCTTTGCTTAACCGTCCGCCCATTGGCTAATGACTGATTAAGGCACCTCCCCCTCGCCTGCACAGATCGATGAGCGACCATCAGCCTACAGCCTCCCCTGGTCGCCGGATGTCGCTGGCCTTGACAGTTGGCCAGGCCCTAGGCTCAGCATTGCGTGTGTGCTCGGTGCGCGAAACTTCACACGTTTCTCTTTTGTTGGCTCTCGGAGAAAATGATTTTTATTGATCGACATGCTAGATACGTTTCTTCCAAGATATTGTTCTTTTTTTGGTTCTCCTCATAGTGGTACTCTTTGATCCCTCTTCTTCTCATCCTGTCCCTCCTCATCTTCCTCCTCCTCCACAACCACACTCCTCCTCCCCCTCCTCCCCCTCCTCCTCATCCCTCCTCCTCCTCCTCCT
>NW_004798572.1:78239-81525 GCF_000002075.1 Aplysia californica | reverse complement strand
CTCCTCCTCCTCCTCCTTCTCCTCGTCCTCGTCCTCCCCCCTCCTCCCCCTCCCCCTCCCCCTCACTCCTCCTTTGTAATCGTCGTCGTCCTCCTCTCCCTCGTCCTCACCCACCTCCTTCTCTTCTTCCCACTCTATAATCATCCTCCCCTCACCTCCGCTGTGATAGATTGTAGGGCTGTTGTACCCAAGAGACCCGAGTTCGCTTCCTGAGTGGGGAGAAATGTGTGGCCGAGCATCTGTCTTTGTGCTGGGACGTCGTCTCTGTCTCGGGAGAATATTCTTGGACCAGAGATTACACAATTCCTTTTGGACCAAAGACTAAAAAAAAAAAAAAATCCTTTGGAACTAAAACTACTTTTGAACCAGTAAAAGATGAGTCCTTCTTGGACCAGTCATGTTCACCGATTTTTTGCTGTAATTTTGGAATTGATTTTTTTTTTGCATTGGCTCTTCCATTCGTCAAATGCTGTACCTGCATTTTACAATATGTATAGGGCCTATATATAATTTTTAACTTGTCCTTCTCAGGGCCTGCTGTGTATAATTTGTTGCCCCCTTTTGAGCTCGGGTAGGTGGAAGTAGGATCTCGAGCAGGATAAACAATATTTTGTTGTTTTGTATTTTGCAGCTGGGTTAAATTTCATTTTTTTTTCTTTTGGTCGCTTCTTTTACGCACCCGTTCGAAGTACAAAAAAATTACTATAAGTTTTATAGTGTGTGTATATATATATATACGTTCCAACCCCCCCCCAAAAAAAATTTTTTTTTTTTAAAATAAATAAATAAATAAAAAATAAATAAATAAAAATCCCAAACAATAAAAAAAAACCCATTGCTCTTAGGGCAGTTTACAAGCCAAAAATCTAAAAATAAGGGAGACCAAAGCATTCTCAAAAGCTGGTGTATTTGGCAGAATTAAACGTGTTCTTGGTCACTGACCAACTTGTACTCGATGCTGCTAATGGCTGTAGTCGTTCTTTCACACGATTGCTACCTGGCAAAATAGAAGCTGGTCAGTTAATTCGAAAAAGTTCAATCCGCTTGTACTTTTGTTTTTGTTTCTTTTTGTTTTACCCTTAGACGTGTTGTTAAGAAAAATCACTTAAGTTTGAGGAAATCAAGAACAACAGTCTGGAAAAATGAAGTAGCTATATTTAAGCCTTTAGAGAGATCACGCTCTAAAGATCCCTTGGTGGTCTTAAATCGATAAGAGTAGGCTTCGGCCGCCACTTGGGCAAAATTCAAAATGTCCTACCACTAAAAATCTTTGGTGTGTCCCGTGCGCTCATATAACCTTATACTGTTGCCAAGGCTGTAATTTACAAATTTAAAAAGAAACAAAAGTCACGCTATAAGGTATTGCCTGTCAGTTTTCAAGTAACTAGCTCTTACCAGTCTTATCCAGCCACAATGTGTTTACAAATTACACCAACACACAGTTCTTAATCTTTCTTCCACCTACCCGTGGTGAACAGAAGACAACACAAGTAATGATGTCAGTAATGTGGCATTACAATTGATTGCTTAAATATAACTTATCGATACCGACTAATTTTTAAAACAATATTTCACAGCAATCGTTTAGTTTATCTGAACAACTTCACAATAACTACCGCCTTAACGTTTGTTCATTATCGGTTATATCAAGATAAACTCAAATCGGAGAGCTCTCGTGGCCTTGAGGTTAAGGTTTTCGCCTCTCATTCAAAGGTCGCGGGTTCGAATCCAGGTAGCGACCGAAAAAATTTCTTCAATAAAATGGTTTCCTTTCCCCTCCTTTCCTGCGCTCTAGCAATGTTATCTCGTCAGCTTACGTCTCCACTTTCTGACCCCACCCCATCACCTCCTTAGTCCCCTCATCTGGGCTCCTGACTCTTTCCGCAGCCTTTCTAATGTTACTCCTTGGCTCCTTCTTACTGCTGTCTTTTAGCCACGCCTCTGATCTTCTGGTTGGAAAGATCTACACCAGTCCTTGCCTTCTCGGACAAAGGCGAAAAATCTCTGAGGTCCTATGTGCAAGTTGCGCACGTTAAAGATCCCTTGGTGGTATAAACTCGATAAGAGTAGGCTTCAGCCGTCACCCCGGGCAAAATTCAAAATGTCCTACCAACTGAAAATGTTTAATGTGTCCCGCGCGCTCATATAACCTTATACAGTTGCAAGCGCCGTAAAACGCTTACCAAAAACAAACAAATAAGCAAACAAACAAAAAACGTCAAATCGCTTTGTGTGATCTCCTCAAATCATTGCATACGGGTTTAAAAGCTGGATGACCAACAGAATCTAAAAGCTCGTGGTACAGTTTGAGACTCACGTGGAGATGTCAAGGCATTGTCTAAAAATGGTATCTGCAAGATTACAATGAATTGAGGGGGAACTATGGCGTCGATGTCTCAAAATGAGCAAGTTGGTGTCAAGGTTATGGCAAATCATTTATACTTGCAGTTATCTGGTGTATATGAACACAAAACGAAACATCGATGTGCAGGAAGGCCCAAAACAAAACTCTTAAATCAAGGGCTGCCGATGTTGATCAGTACTCGAAACAAGTATGCTCACTCGAATGTATAGTGTGGTTGGCGAGCTTTCGCTGATATTAGAAAACTTTTATTTTTCTTTCTTGTCTTTCCTTTTCTCAAAGACAAAATGATGTTTTTCCTTTTTTCAAAGACAATTATATTTTTGTTTGTTTTTGTTTGGTTTTCGGTTTCCAGATTAGATCTTTTGAAAATTGATTTCAATACTTCAGCGGGTACATGTATACATTTATTTGTATTGAAGCAAGTTTAAAAAGTCCATCTTTAATTATTGACGACAGCGTGGTAGGAGGTCCTGAGCAATCACCATTAACAGGCATCAGGGTAGTTAGGGAGGATTTGGAGATGAATTAGTGTGTGTGTGGTGAGGGGAGGGGGGAGGGAGGGAGTCAGGAGGTCGTTGAGGGATAATTTGAATTGGAAGGGGTGGGGGTTAAGTATGGTTTAGATTGTGTGTCGCCTCTTGAGAGAGCCTGAGGGGACGTTCAGAAGGCGACAGAGTAGAAACAGATGCCAATAATACAATCCGTAACCTCCATAATATTCATCAACGGCCGTGAGGACCGAAGGGGCATTACACGTCAACCCCTGAGTCAGAGATGACACCTCTAGGTATTTCAGGACGTATTCATCATCGTGATATTCATCATCATCATCATTTTCTTCTTCTTCTTCTTCTTCTTCTTCTTCTTCTTCTTCTTCTTCTTCTTCTTCTTCTTCTTCTTCTTCTTCTTCTTCTTCTTCTT
>NW_004798572.1:76893-78139 GCF_000002075.1 Aplysia californica | reverse complement strand
AGGCGGAAGGTACGCAGAAAGGAGTAAATAATGGGATAGAGGGGGTAAAGGGTGGGTAAGAGGGGATAAAGGGTGGGTAAGAGGGGATAAAGGGTGGGTAAGAGGGGGTAAAGGTTGGGTGAGATGGGGTAAAGGGTGGGTGAGATGGGGTAAAAGGTGGGTAAGAGGGGGTAGAAGGTGGGTGGGTGTGTGGATGTGTGGAGGGTGGCACGGAACAGATGCCGGGGGAGATAACAAACGTCAGGTTATTCCAACAGATCGATAGAAGGACCAGAGTTTGTTTTGACACAATAGCAAGGTGAAGTAACTGCGGGGAACTATGGGTGTGGGGCGGGTTGGGGGGTGTGGGTGGAGGTGAAGAGAGATGAGGGTGGAAGAGTTGGTGGTTTGGGGAAGGGGGAGGGGGAGGGGGAGGTCAGATTGGAGAGGTGGTTTGGGGTGGGGGAGATTAGGGGGAGATATTGTTGTTGGTTTTTTAAAATTTTGAAGCGGGAGGGGGGTGGGGTCAATTTCATTTAAATAAAAATTGTGTATAGATTTTTAAAAGCTGTCATAGCTTGTTTGTTGGCTTGTCTAGAAGTGTCTTGTCTGTGTCGGTGTCTCATTCAACGTGGCAAGGGAAACAAAATCCACTGTTCGTGGAATTTCGCCTTTGAAGACTGAAGTGTACCTAATCTAAGTTGAGACAATTGAAGCTCTCATGAATGATTATTTCCCGGATTTGCATGAAAATATATGAGTAATATTATTAGACTACAATATCTATAAATAATGAAGACACACGGGGTGTGATCATTGGGCGTTTGTGTCTAGAGTAATACAGTAACATGTTTATGATAACTAAATGTATACTCTTTAAAATTGAAAGACATTTCTAGACCTACACGACAGGAGAAGAGTCACAGAAATCGATGTACAGAAACGCGGGAAGACATGGAATTAAACCCAAGAGGCTCAACCAGTATATAAAGAAAGGTCGGGCCGTTTTTATTTTTATTCAGCAGCACGTGTGGGTTATTCTTTTGACCTATGTGCAACAACTCACTCTCTGTCTTTCCCCCTGGCGAAGTTATGCCTTTCTAAAAAAAAATTGAGATTATAATTAATAATGTACTTGGTGATTACAGCCGGTACTGTACTGACTCACCCTAAACAATATCTTACGAACTAGAAAAAATGTCCGAGGAAAACAGCTGTGTACATTTCACTAAGCAGTGGGTATTCCTTGCAACTTGTATGGGCGTAG
>NW_004798572.1:75382-76793 GCF_000002075.1 Aplysia californica | reverse complement strand
ATGGCTTTGGAAGTGTGAGCTACTTTGACATTTTGACGTCCATAGTAATTCCTTATCTCTATGAGTAGCTCCCCTATGTTGGGTGAAAGGGGGTAGGGTGTGGCTTAGAGAGAAACGGGGGAGGGTACTTTGACACTTGACATATGTTCTACTTCATGACTCCCATTAACAGCTTTCTATTACACTCCCCTGTGTGGGGGTGGAGGGTGGGGGGAGGTTGTGGCTAGAGGAGGTTGGCCGGGGGGAGGGGGCAAGATGGAAGGGAGGGTTTACCCCGACACTTGACGTCTCTTATACTCCATGACCCCCATGAGCGGCTCTCTACAACACTCCCCCGTATGTTTCAATATTATGTTCCCCTCCCAGTTCACACCAGTCTATGGGAAATCGATGACTAATCAATCAGTAATCACTGTGTCAATATTCTGCAGAACACAGCTCCTTCACTGGGAGAGGATTATCGTCCGTTAAGGCACCAAGCTAGATCCGGCGGGGGGCAGACTAGTACGCTGGCTGGATTTGCGTTTCCGGCTGTGGGATTAAGTCTATGACGTGTCAGATTGTTAGACCAACTGCCACCGAGTTGTGGCGACTTGTGACAGCTTTCTTTGTCGAAATTAATTATAAGTATATTTTGTCCTGCAGATGTATAAAATCAAATGAGGTAGTGCTTGATGAAGCCCACGTGGGACGCTCAATGTTAAAAACAATCAGGAAACGACAAACGCAGTTTTTGGGACACATAAATAGACATAAGGGTCTTGATCATCTAGCTCTCAAAGGCAAAATTGAGGGAAAGCGAGACCGGGGAAGGCCCAGAACAACATACTTACGGAACCTAAACAAATGGGTAACAAGGAAAGATCAGGGAAACGTAGCTTTTTTTTTTTTTAGAGCATCCGAGCAAAGGAATGAATGGAAAACCATGATCGCCGATGTCTGTCGCAGATCTGGCACTGGATGATGATGATGATATTTTGTTCCATTCTCACAATTTCAGAGGAGTTTTTAATCTGTCTAGGCTATATATCTATGTATTGTTTGTTGTTTTTGTTGCTGTTTTTGTTGTTTTTGTTGTTTTTGTTTTGGGAGGGGGGTTTATACTGAGGGACAAACGGTGCCTTTGAGACATAACTGTGGGGACTTAGTAAGTTAAATAAGTCTTTTGCGTATGGTTTTAAAGACTCTCTCAAAACTGTTGGGTTATCTAGAAACTAGTAAGAAAGTAAATGTATGGGTTTAACACCACTGTCAATACGGTTAGGCTATTCCAGAGGCAGGACCTCCGAATTCATCGTCTGTTCCCAACAGGACCGAGTCAAATATGTTGGGAGCCTTGAAGATTTCAAAAATTACCAGAGCCAATGATAATAATGGTAATAATGATAATAATGATAATAATGATAATAAT
>NW_004798572.1:72706-75282 GCF_000002075.1 Aplysia californica | reverse complement strand
AATAATAATAAAAATAATAATATCTCCTCCGTCAGTGTCTCACGATGACCAATAAATCGGCAGAGGAAAATTATAATAATAAAAAAACCCACCATGTTCAGACCAGGCGCATTTCGTGTCAGCAAAGATCAGAAGTGTCCCTTGCTGTCTAGCCCGCAAGCTAAGACCAGCCTTATAGAGCCCATACACGCCGTAATACCTTCGCGATGTCAGTGTGAAGTCGAGACTTTCAGAAGGACCCTAGTGGGATTAACAACGCCAAATGTCTGACCGCTAATCTCTGACTAACTACTGAGATGTCGTGTCCTGGCACTTCTGTTTTGGCGGTTGCAATTACCAGGTTTGGGTTAAAAAACTGATTAGGGTCCAGTTTTAGTAAGAGTTTTACGGCATTTACAACATAAATTAGAGACCATATATATATACGAGGATTCGATGAGTTACTAGACGGTAACGTACAAAAGAAAAGGAGGAGAGGTTTTTATTCTGTTTCTTTTAACCTCCGTCCATATCACTTTGTCTGTCTGTTTCTCTTCCTCCTCTCTCACTTTCTCTCTCTATCACCCATCCTCTCCTTCAGTCTGTCTGTCCGTCTGTCTGTCTGTCTGTCTGTCTGTCTGTCTGTCTGTCTGTCTGTCTGTCTGTTTGTCTGTCTGTCTGTCTGTCTCTTCCCCTTCTTTTCCGTTTCCTTTCTCTGCCCAACCCTCTAAAAAATTCCCTCGTTCTCTCTTTCTGTTTGCTTGTCTGTCTGTCTGTCTAAGTCTCTCTAAAGATACATGCATACATCCCACCCCCTTCCACCCTTTTCCCATTTTAAACAATCACACGCACGTACACTCTCTGACACAGAAATTCTCCCCCCAGTACGTGCTCATACTCGTACACAAACGTTTGCGGACGTGAGTCCGGCGCCTTCCTGCCTCATTATTTTCTTTCCTCGTGTTCTTCTAGTCTTTGTGACCGACAGACAAACTGATCGACAGTCAGACACACTGGTAGACCGAGAAACTGATTGATTGGGTTAAAATGCGTCTGGGATGGGAGAATGAAGGCCTTATTGAGAGAAGTACGGTTAGAAGATAGTGAAAAGTCACAGAGATAGAATATGATATGATGATTGTATATATGGAGAGAGAGAGAGAGAGAGAGAGAGAGAGAGAGAGAGAGAGAGAGAGAGCTTCCCTATCAACACTGTAAGAGCCCTTAATTAAGATCAAGAGGCAAACGTCCGAATTTGAGGTCCATTCCTGATGTGACAAGACTATGCCAAGTGGCCGGAGGGTCGCGAAAGCTCCCCAAAGAACCTGATTTAGAAACACCCTACTGACGATGCAAACCAGGACAATCTGCACGAAACTCAATGCATTACTGATCCTGGGCTGTGTTTATACAGTATTTTGCGTCAGCATTAATTGATTGAGTGCAATGTTGGCTATCTTGTGCTGCGCATGCGTTAGTGATAAAAGGGCGCCATCGATAGGTCCTCCTTAATTTTATTTCTTTCCCCTTGTTGCTTCTTCCTGTCTGCCTGACCATTTTTGTGCACTAATTAGTAACAGTTGTCGCTTCTTTTTGCTCCATTGTATTCAAACCAGCTTTACGTCCACCTGTTCAAGCTATTTGTAGACACAGAGTCTTCTGTTACTTTCCGTTTCGCACGTAATGCGTCAAAGTCCAACATTCCCTTCATATGGGTCTGAGTCGCACCATATATCACTCCGGAATGCCTAGATATCACGGTTCCTTGTCGCGGCTGGGTTTTAGTTTTAGTTTAGAATTATGCTGCCCACTGCCCGCTTCTCTTCCATTGACCAGGACGGTTCACAGGTGTCGGTTCTGGTTCCCGACGACGGGGTGGCTGGGGTCTCTTGTGGTGATTTACTTCTTTTCTTTCACTTATTTTCCTGGTAAAGCTACGGGACCCGTAATCGTGATATTGCGGATTCTGGGGGTCGCACATCAGCCCGGTCCGACGTTGTGTCCTTGGGAAAGGCACTTTACACGGATTTCCCTTTCGGCTTAGTCCTTTCGGAGACGTTAAACTCGGAGGTCCCGCCCCTTAAATAATCCAATAGTGTTCACAGGGGCGTTAAATCTATGCTATTACCATTAAATTTCTTATTTTCCCATGCACTTAGCGGCTTTTATTTATGGTCTTGCCATACACATGACCTGTCTTTGTTGGGGCCTCATATCCTGTTCCTACTGCTTCTAATTTCAAATTTCAAATACCGTTTCTTTTTTGCGGTGTGCCCCGACTTCCTGATGCTCGAAGTGCGTTCACTTGTACTGAAAATCCATACTATGTCATGACGCTAAAAGAAATACCAGGTGGTTAAAAAAGAAAGGACTCATGTAAAGGGCAATAACTCGGCCTCCTTTGCGCCAATTGTAACCAAACTTTGCACAAATAAAATTCAACTGAGGGAAAGTCAAATTTTTAGTATGAAGACAATCAAATTATTATTATTATTATTATTATTATCATTAACCTTATTATTATTATCAATCTTCTTCTTCTTCTTCTCCTTCTTCTTCTTCTTCTCCTTCCTTCTTCCTTCTTCCTCCTCCTCCTC
>NW_004798572.1:70845-72606 GCF_000002075.1 Aplysia californica | reverse complement strand
CCCCCCCCCCCCGTCAGGGTGTGAACTGTAAGGACGTGACGGGAGACCAGCGGTCATTAACTGGCTTGACACTCACTAATGAAGACCTGATCCCCCGTCCTTCCCACCAGATCCTGGGACTTGGTTCTTGTGGTCATCCCTGATTGACCACACCATCTGGACGTCTTTCTCGTGTACAAGTTCACAAGGCTGTTAGTCCGGCACACCGGCAACATTCATAATTCAAAATGTTCCTACCAATAAAATATCCCTGTCCCAATTGTAAATAGATACACACTCTTAAACCTTCCTTGATTCCAAACGAATTGACAATATAATGTCTCTCTGTTGGAGCATATTTAAAGTAGTCAAGTTCTGAAGGGAAGGAAATAATACTTGCACAATCTACTTCTTCTTCGTCTACTGCCCAGACAAAGCTGTATCATGTACATGTAAACTGCTGTAAGATCTACCTCCTCTATGTCTACAGCCCAGGGAAGGCTGTATCATGCATGGTGTTTTAGGTCTACATGTCAAGGCGAAAAGCCCATAGCGATAGTAAAGTACAGACTGCACGCGAACGTTTGAGAAAGCCTACAGATCAATTCTCAAAATTAACTGTACTGAGTGAGTTAAAAAAGAATATGCTTAAATCATCACACGATATTTCAACAAACGAAAAACAAAAGAAAGCTGTACCTTGGACACATGTTTAGTACATACCTTCACATTTTTATTTCATATTTTACAAGTTCTCAATGTGGCCACCACCGGCAGCACAGACAAAATCAAGCTGATATGAGAATTCCTCCCGTACACGCCTCAGGATATCTCGGCTCACTGAGTTAATTGTAGTTGTTATTCGATCTTTCATGTCATAGATATTTGCTGGAAGTGGTGGGACATAACATTTGTCTTCAACACTCCCCCACAAGAACTGGCTATTCCCTTTAGTCCAAGCAGATTCGAATGGTTTCATTTTTCAACCACATGGAGCACAGCCCCATTGGCATCTCCGGGTTCCAGCTTATCCGAATGAAAACGTGCCTCAGCGGTGGACTGGTAGGAGACGTGCTAATGACTTCGCTATCTGCACTTGGCCTGCAAGATCCCCGGACCTCATTGTGTGTGATTTTTTTTTTTTTTTTTTTTTTTTTGGTGGGGGGTATTTTGTTTGTTTTTTTTTTTTTTTTTTTTTTTTTTGGTGGGGGGTATGTTAAAGACAGCTGGAAAGAACAATTGAGGCGACAGAGTTGTGGTTCATAAGACGCATGCTGCGTATCCCATGGACAGCTAGAAAAACAAATGAAGAAGCCTTGGTTAAAGCAAATTGCAGACGACAGCTTATGACGAATATACGAAAGCGACAGGCAAAGTTCATTGGACACACAATGTGGAAAGAAGCGTTGGGGAATATTGTAACAACAGGCAAGTTTGATGGAAAGAGAGGCAGACAAAGGGAAAAGATACTGGACAAGATGACAACATGGCTGGGAACAGCAAGAACAACAGACACCGTTGCTACAACGCATGACAGGGTGAAGTGGAGGTCCATGAACGCTCACGCCAGTCGGCAAGGCACCAGATGATGACAATGTTAAAGACATGTGTTTTGTGTCCAAATACTGTTGCACACCTCTTAACATTTTTCTAACGGTTTGAAGTCGCAAATTCCTGTTAAAATATCGAAAAAGGGGAATTCAAGTTGCACATGAGATAAATTCTAATTAAAAAAAAAAAAGTCCCCCCAAAAACACGACAGCCGACAACAACAACAAAGCA
>NW_004798572.1:67789-69031 GCF_000002075.1 Aplysia californica | reverse complement strand
CAAGACATGCCACTTCCAAAGCATGGTACCAAAAAGACCATAAATTATAGTTGAGATGTTATATATCGACTTTTTAAGACGTTTGTTTTCATATAATAAAGATAATATTAATTCGTTTATCGCAAATTCCTGCTCAACAGCAAGCTTTATGCGCTTTATAATCTATGATTTATTTTCCCTAGCAGACTTGAAAGCATTCAGGAACAATCTCAAAATTTCCTGGGACGAATGCACGTCAAGCTGCTGTTTTACATGTTCTTACAGGCTGTTATAATTTTCAACTTTGTATTCTTACATTTTCACCTTGTATTCTTGTAAATTTCTTTTTGCATTGTTTGTTAAAGTGGGCAGTCGAGGTGTCACTATTGACATTTAAGGACATTTCATTTTTTTCACATAGAGAAATGAATTATTTTGTCAAGTAAATCGTTGATGATACTTACATGCAGATACATTTTCCCGATTGTTTTTTCTTTTTTTTCACTTTGTTTTTTTGTAGTTATTTCTTTTATATAAGCGCTCTCACACTTTTTCTTTTTTCTCAACGCATACTTTATTGTAAAAGTGGACAAAAGTTTTGTTCTTCATTTTTTTTTTTTAAACGAGGTTTTATTTTACGTTTCTGTGTAATATTCTGTTTTGTTCAAGCGAAACTAAGAGAAAGGGAACCGCGGGCCCAAAATAGGACCTAGGGTGACAACAAGCACAGTCGTGTTCTCTTATCTTGTTTGTTTGCTTGGTTGACCATTCATTCCACTGAAGATAGTTGAAGTGGGTGGTTGGCGGGTGCTCTGGTGTGGTTTGCTCATTCTTTCCTATAAAAAAATCTATCGTCCATATCCCCCCTCCTTCTTTTTAATGTTTGTTACTCTTTTGTAACACCTCTAATCTTCGGCACTTATATGGCCTTATTGTGTTGCAAGTGTCGTAAAACTCTTACAAGAACAAAAAGATAGTTGCCCAGAAAAAAAAGGCTTCCTTAAATTCCCTGGAGGGGTTTCGTTTGTTTTTGTTATGTCTTTTTTAAGTGAGGTGTCCGTTTCGACACAGAACTATTTGACAATAAGTTACGCAACGAGTTTTAGACTGCACAAGAGTTGAAAAAATAAATGATGTAACACGGTGAGTCAATGCTACAACATTCTCTCCTTCAGTCAGAGCTCTCTCAGTCTGTCTGTCCTTTTCAAGAAGGTAGGATGAGGAACTGTAGAAAATGCAGTGTGACATTAAAAGAAAAAGGGG
>NW_004798572.1:60499-65468 GCF_000002075.1 Aplysia californica | reverse complement strand
CCCCAGGAAGGCTAAGGACATCACAACACAGACCTAATGTATAGAACATTCACACAGCCTGAGGACTAGCTTAAATCTGGAAATACAAAGAAAACAACAATACACTTCATCAGCTGATCCCCCGGTGGAGAAAAAAAGGGGGGGGGGAGGGGGGAGAGGGAGCACCTCAAATGATGAATGTATTGTTCCTTTTGATCCCTTTGATCTTTCATTTCCTCAAATCCTTCTAACTACGAAAATCACCAGTAATCGAAGTACCAGTAATCGTTAATGCACTCGATATCATGTGAAATAAAGGAGAAAAATTAATTGTGGCGAAGTAAACGGTTGACATAAACATAATGTTATTATTCATCTGCATAATTTAACATCAGGCTCTGGACATTTGCATTGTAAACAAGAGGTAAATTAGCCACAGCAAGTTTATATCTGATTACTGGTTCGACCCGTATTTAAGTAACCTGGGAGTGTTAAATATTGTGTTGAGATTGAAGGTGTACAATTATTTTACTTTTATTGTCCTCTTTAGCATGCAGAACGTACAGTGGAACTGGTGAAAAACACTGGAGTATTTAGTGCATGCGGTCGATTTCACTAAACGTTTTTAAGAAGTTTTTTTGAAAGAGTGAAAAATGCGAAAAACATGATTGTTTTTTGTTTAAGAAAGTGTTTTTCGGCGCTCGCAACTGCATAAGGCCATATGAGCGCGCGAAAAAAAAGTTGGTTATATTCTCAACAGTTCACTGCACAGTCAAAAATAAGAAGAGAACATGCTTTCTATCAATGTAAAATAAATGTACTGATTCTCCCTGCCTACCTACCACAGTCGATACACGTATTTCAAGTATCGATTACAAAAAAGTACGTTTTTCTGAGGACCCGAGGACAGAGAGAGGTTCCTCATTCGAAAATGTACCTGTTTCACTTCCCCATCAACTGACCAGCAGGTGGGATGGAAGGGGGGAGGGAGACGGGGAGCCGCAAATTCTTCATCTAATCAAAGTAGCCGGTTGGCTATGGGCCTTCTCCACAGAGTATTTCCTTCATTTGTATAGGTGCCTTATGGTACCAATATTTTCCTATCTCCTGTAATGAATGGCGTAATGCTTAAACGAGCCTTACAATGACCACAGAACACCAGGGCGGGAGGTGACCAGTGGTCACTCGGGGGCGTCACCACCTCTGGGTTATTTGTTTTTCTTAAGGACCCTTCAAGTGGTTCGGGTCAGTTTGGTCAAGTGTTTTTCCGGGCCGGGGTTGGTCAGTCAAAGGTAGTTGCGTCCGTGGCCTAGGGGTTAGTGTTAGGCTGCCGGACTCGTACTCCTGAGATTGTTGAGAGTTCGGGGGTTCGAGCCTCAGCTCGGGTCGACTTTGTGTCCCTGGGAAAACCACTTTAAACGAATTTCCCTCTTGGCTCGGTCCTTTCGGAGATGGACGTTTAACCTGAAGGTCCCACCTCTTAAATAACCTAACAGTGTTGATAGGGCGTTAGACCTTCACCATTTGTGTTGCGACGCAGTGGAATCAGGTGCTCGTCAATTGTTGGGTATATTATGAAGTTATTGGTATCGTCTTAAAGGTAGTTCATTTGTCTTGCTTTAGATGAAGAAATAACCATTTATCTTGAATAGAAGTCGAGACTTTTTGTGATTGAAGTAGGTGGGGTCGTCTGATTTCAGAGGTAAATACATGTATAGCGGTAAAAAAGACCGCCAAAGTTTGGTGACTTCCATAGCTTAAGAGTCCTTGAAAACTGCAAATTTAAATTAGTTGTGCCTTTAATCAACGTTTTTCCATCAAATTCACACCTAAAAGTATTTTTGATTTACATACAAGGCGTTGAGCCAAAAAATAAAAATTCGAAAAAATGTCCCAAACTGACATAAATATGCAGATTTTTAAGATTTCATTATTTTTACGGCGCCTGATTTCATCACGATGCATCACATTTTCCACATTCAAAGGTGACTACTCAGATTCCGGTGTGGAGAGGCCCCTGATAGTACAGGGTTCAGTGTATACGGATATTGATAATTATTATCTCGCGGTCCTTCTAGTTGCTGTTTCCGTCTTTTCGTCTTTGGCTTTAAGAAAAAAACAACAACCCTGTTTCACAGCGCTTGCAACTGCATAAGGTCATAATATAAACGTGCGTGACGCATTAACCCTATCCGTACGTCGTGTTTTACTATCGTATCCATACGACGTGGGGAACTCTGTGTCCCCACTTTCCAAAGAGGAAATTGACTTGTTAATCCTATCCGTATGCTTTGCATAGCAGTCTGTCAGAATTATTTTTTGAGAAATACTGAAAGTTTCAAGAGGGAGGGGGGGGGGTTACAAAATGACCCCAGGGCGTACGACGGATACATATTCACTTTGGTTGGAATTAATTTTGAATTTTTCTCGAGTGATGGTTGAAGCCTTCTCTTTGATTTTAGGACCACTAAGTGGTCTTATCGTGCGCAACTTGCACACAGAAGCTCCAAGAATTTTCCACCCTTATCCGAGAAGGCTGGATGTTAGATCTTACCTACGTAGGATCAGGGGTATTGCTGAAAGACTATTTTTATCTCCACAGTCTTTGGTAATTAATTGTCCAGAACCCAAAGCCATATAGAAGGGGTAACACCCCGGTTTTGGGGGGCCTAGAGTAACACACAAAGAGGAAACAATAAGAGTTAGTCGTAAAATATATTTCTTAAAATGATGCCTCACTCACAAACACGCTATTTCTCTATCTGATTTGACCCAAAGAGGTAGAATTGACCTCCCACCTTCGCATATTTAGTGAGGCTGTATGTAGTGTTTGACTTTTTGTTAAAGACTAAAGGAGGTCACCATAGGAGATAATGCACAAAGTTTTTCTCCTTCCCCTCTCTGTCTCTCTCTATCTCTCTCTCTCTTTGTCTGTCTGTCTGTCTGTCTGTCTGTCTGTCTGTCTGTCTGTCTGTCTGTCTGTCTGTCTGTTTCTCTCTCCATCCTTCCCTCTCTCCCTCTCCCTCTCTCTCTCGGCAAGAATATTCGAAGAGGCGGGATGGGAGGGAGTGTGTGGGTACAACACATTCCTACTCGTCAGATCAAAGCTTTATATTCATCGAAGTTCTACTAGCAGTCCCTCCCCCCCCCCTCATTTTTTTCGTTTCTTAAAAAAAATCATAGCATCGTAGTTTGTCGAACTGACACGAAATGATGTGAGGATTCGATCTCGCCCCTGCCATGACCGTAGGCAAACCCTTTGTCTCCACGCCTGGAAATTGCTTCAGAAAAGGGAAAGCGAAAAGCCTGCGGGGATAATCGAAGGAGCGACAGTTTCAAATTCCGGTTGTTGGGGGAGGGTATTGCAAAGCAGGCAGCGCCTCATTAAACATTGCCTTTCTCTGACTGTGGTGGCACCTAGGGCGAGAAACGGAGACTGGAGACGTGAGCTGGTGAGGGAGGAAATATTGTAACGGCTATAGATCTAGAGGACTAGTGCAGAGGTTGATGTTAGTTGATGAGTGAGGAAATGTAACGGCTATAGTGAACCAGCGATGAGGTGTAACACGTTAGTTGATGAGTGGGGAAATGTAACGGCTATAGAACTAGAGGACTAGTGCAGAGGTTGAACATGTTTGTTGGTGAGGGAGGAAATATTGTAACGGCTATATTATTATATAAAATACTATTGTGGGGATGGAACACGTCTGCGGATGAGTGAAAAAATGTAACGGCTATAGTGGACCAGTGTGGAGATATTGAACACGTTATCTGATGGGTGAGGAAATATTGTAACGGCTATGGTGGACCCGAGCGGAGAGTTGTAGCGTTCTGGTGGGGAGACGGACAATGACGTTTTAAAAACCCATCATCGTAAAGTCTGTATTCTCTATAGCACCAACACTTCATTTTTGATTTCTTTGTGATGTCCCACCCCTGCAGTATCTAGCCCTCCAGGAGCTGTTCTTTCTGCTGTTCTCCTTGTAAAGATTGTCCCAGTCTATTTTCGGATGTCATCTCGCCACCTTCTTTCTGGTCTTCCTCTTGATCGTTTTCCTATTCTCGGTTTCCGTTCATTGCATCTTTTTTGCCCATCTGTTGTCTTTCACTTTACCGATTTGACGAGCCCATTTCCATTTTTGTCGGAGTCTACTTTTGGGAATATCTGCCACTCCTGTTTTCTCTCGTATCATTGTGGGTTAAAAAAAAATAATTTGATATTGTATTCCTGTATTTGACACAATAATTATTTAGGCTTACACAACTCTACACTCCATGAGAACGTTCTTGATGAGGCAATTACTACCTCCCCCACCCCCATCCCCGTTCCCCATCACCTCATTTTTCCACATCATGTGGTGGGGGCGGGGGGTTCAAACCTGTTTCTTTTAGTAAGAGTTTTCGGTCGCTCGCAACTGTATATTGCAACTGTATATTAGTCAAAAGAGCGAACTAAACACAAGTCAGTTGCATTCACAACAGTTCACTGCACAACTTGGCTCGGGTCAACGATCAGATTTTTAAATGTTATAAAGTTGAGGTGAAATAACAATCTAAAAATTACCACCTGCTTAAAATAAAAATAACTGTATTAAAATTTTTCCGTAAAGGCCAATTGCCGTTATAAAATCAAGGATTCTGTTGGGACCAACGACGGAAAAAAAAATTGAAAATGTAGGGTTTTTTTAGTATCCGAGCAAAGGAAGAACCGTGATCGTCGATGTCTGTGGCATATCTGTCATGACTTGATGATGCTGGTGATGTATGTTCTAAAGTGCTTCACGGCACACAGACCACGGCGCAAGATGAGGCATCAACTCCTCATGGGAATTGAACTTAAATCTTTGGAGTGCGCAGTGGATAGCTTTATACCCCACACACCGTTGCTATGGATGGTTGATTTTGTTTGTTTGTTTGGTTTGGTTGCTAAACTGTTGGAAAATCTGGACCCCACCCCCCTTCTTCTCCCCCCTCTCTCTCTCTCTCTCTG
>NW_004798572.1:57197-60066 GCF_000002075.1 Aplysia californica | reverse complement strand
AAAAAAAAAAAAGAAAGAAATATTCGATTAAAATGGCGGGAAAATTGCCTGTTTCTCCGATTTCGTTATTTTGATGAGCGCATGCTTTTCATCACGCTTCCTCACATATCATATAGTGGACTAGTGTGGCGATGGATCACGTCAGCGGATGTGTGAGGAAATATCGCCGTTGTTGTTGTTGTTATTGTTGTCGAGTTGTTAGACTGCCCGACATACAAAAGTAAGATTGTGGGCGTCAGTCTAAAACAGATGAAAACACGAAGTGATTGAATCATCATCATCATTGCCTTTCTCACCCTGCACCAGGGTATAGGCCATGGACAAACATCTTCCACCTTTCTCTATCCTGGGCTAGCCTCTTGATGTTATTCCATGTCTTCCCACTTTTCTGTTAATCGATTTTTGTGATTCTTCTCCAGGTTCCACGCGGTCTTTCCCTTGATCTCTTACCCTGTAGGTACCAATCCAAAACTTTCTTTGTTATGAAGCTGCCTGACTTCCTGAGAGTATGTCCAATCCATCGCCACCAACTGGGATCTGTCGTTCCTGAATACCACGCCACAAAAGAAAAAAAAAACACAAACAAGAAGTACAAAAATCCCAAATAGTCAAATCTTTACCCTTTACACTCAGCCAAAAGGCAAAGAGGGAACAAATTGTATTATGATTATGCCAAAAACAGCTTTCCGCCCTCTTTGGCTAATGAGGCACAAGAGGGCGATGGGAGGGGGTTTGGAGAGTAAGGAGAGAGTGGGAGAGGATGGTGAGGGGGTGGGGGGAGGGGGCGGAGGTCCCTGCCTTAATCACCGCTGACCCCTGACCTTTTGTGTCTCCTGCATGTTGGAGAAAAAAACCACTGGAGGGGTGGGGAGGTGGTGCGAAAGACAGACGACAAGAGACGTAGATTTGGAACAGGAATAAAAGGGCGTGTGTGTGTAGGGGGGGGGGGTATTGGAGTCTGGTGGAGATCCGAAGTCAAGCAGGAAGCTTTGGGCAAAATTGTACAATAACAAGGAACAGCATGAGAGACAGCGCTGGACGTGTTTTCTGAATATCTCAAGAAGCAAAGGCCTGTATTTTTCTCAGTGTTTGGGAAAGGATTAGGATTGTTTGAAATTTAATCATGATGTAGGAAGTGGTTTGTCCTTTTGTTCGTTTTGACACTTTCTTGTTATGATTTTCAATTGTTTTTTTGTTGTTGTGTTTTTGGATTGTTTTTTTAGGGATGGGTAGGAGGAGGGGGAGGGTTGGGGTAGGAGGAAGGAGAGATGGCGGTGGGGCTATGTAATGTTTTCCTCACCTTACGTTTTCATTCCCACATTATTCCAATACATTTTTTAAGTCGCTTTTTCGTTCAAGGTTTTCGCTCTGTCTATCCAAACGGTGGCAGTTTGTCCTCGTGGCCTCTTTTTTCGAATATCCCCAGAGTATTATGTTGTATCTTTTTGACTTAAAATTACTGTCTGTCTGCTGACTGTTGAGCGATGCGTCAAAACGTCTCCCTTCCCAAACAAGGACGCTACAGACGAGCCACATTTCTGTTACAAACGAGCCACATTTCTTCTCATGCCACCACACCTGGCTGGGCAAAGGTAACTGAAAGAACGGCTTAACAGAGCTAATCTGACTTTGATGAGGCGTCAAGTGGAGAGATGCTCCCAGCTTTTATCTCCTGTCTGTCCACCCCACACACAGCGACTTTTTGTCCCGACCGATCTGAAGTCAAGAGGAGAGAGAAAGTGACCCCAGCCAGATGAAAGTCTTTGGTCGTGCAAGTCAAAGGAGAAGAAAATATCCAACTTCCGGGAAGCCAAGACGGCCCCAAAAACTGAAACCTGACTACAAAGGTTTAAATCAAAACCTGAATTAGCTTCAAGACTCTTTTCAATTCACGAGGGTGGAAGATAAAGAAATATTGCCCTATTGTTCATTTACAAACATGTTTTAAGCAGGCTACTTTGGTCAAAATAACATTACAATAGGCGAAGGAAAAGCTACTCAGTTTTAAAACGCCATAAACGAGGGCTGTCTTTGTAAGTTTTCTGTCAGAGAAGATTCTTAAACTGTCGTTACAGCACTTGACGAGACACGAGACACAGGTGAGCACACTCTTGGCCTTCTTGTGTGACGTAGAAAGGGAGTTTCGTCTTCAGGTATAACGAAACAAGATTTTAAACCAATGTATTTTCAAGCTCCCATCAACACCGTTTAGATCATTTAGTAGGCGGATATCCGACCCTGCCACTCAGTGCTGCCGACCCAGATGGAGAGGGATACAACACCCAACCAGACCGACTAAGATACAAGAGGGAAATAAAGTATCCTCACTCAGGAATCGAAATTACGTCTCCTGCGTGCGATGGTGTGGAGGTGAAATCGCTACACCACAGTCGCTGCTTATTCGGGTCTTCTGCACAAAACAGACTGCTGGCAATGCAACCGCTAGTTGATGAGTGAGGGAACGTAACAACTATATATGTGTCTCAACGCGGTGGAATCAGGCGCTCGTCAATTTTGGACATATGGGGTTACTGGTATCATCTTTAAGCTTGTTCATTTGCCTTCCTTTTTGGTGAAGAAATATCCACTTACGTGGAAAAGAAGTCAAAATACTTGCCATTGAAGGAAGTGATATCACCTGGTTTCAGTGGGGAAATTAGCTAGAAAATGGCCAGCAAAGTTTGGTAACTTCAAAAGCTAAAGCGTCTTTGCAAACTGAAAAATGACATATTTTGTGCCCTTAATCAAAGTTTTTCAGTAAAATTCAAAAGGAAATGTATTTTCGTATGGACCTAAAAGAGGTTAAGCCAAAAAAAAAAAAAAAAAAAGAAAGAAATATTCGATTAAAATGGCGGGAAAATTGCCTGTT
>NW_004798572.1:55482-56918 GCF_000002075.1 Aplysia californica | reverse complement strand
GGGAGGAAAGCGGGCCGGGGGGGTAAAAAGGTTGAAGGGGGTTTGGACTGAGGGCGGAGACCCGACTACCGCTTAATTGTCCCAGCACAGACCAGTCTCACTCAGAGAACAGAACTCCTGGTCTTGTCTGTGGCCAAACCTTGTTACCCCGGCACGCTCTTCACGGATTAGATTTTGTCACGTTGATGAAAGGTCGGCGGGCGAGAGGGGAGGAACAGATGGGATTGTGGGAAATGTTACCCTATATGTATGATTCTGTGACGGCTTGGACTAATGGGCCACTATCTCAGTATTTGTGAAAACATGAACTTATTTTGAGGGGTTTCTTTTTGTAAGTGTTTTACGGCGCTCGCAACTGCATAAGGTCATATGAGCGTGCAAGACCCATTAAACATTTTTAGTCGGTACGAGAGCAGGAAATTAAAAATTTGAATTTTGCCCTGTAGGCGGCCGAAGCCTACTTTAAATTGATTTTAGACAACCAAGGGATCTTTAACGTGTGCTACTTGCACAGGCGTTCTCAGAGACTTTTCGCCCTTGTCCAAGAAGTCTAGTTGTAGATCATTTCTACCAGTGAAATCCTAACATTCAACAAACTTATTCATCACAACATATTGGAAAGAGCTGGAATTGAAGACGTCAACACAATTATATAACGGAGAAGATGGAGATATAAAAGGACACGTTCTAAGAATGCCGAAGACAAGATTGCCCTATCAGACATGGTATTGGAAACCAACTGGAAGCTATAGAGGCACAATATGGGATGAGGCAATCACCCAGGGCCTGGATTTGACGAAATTGGAGGACGTGGCCAGGGACAGACAAGCATGGCATCGTCAGCTCTCCACCTTATTATGTACCTGCCGGTATAGGGAGAGAGTAAGTATTCATTATAGCAGTCATCACACCTTCATCAGTCCGTCACCACACCGTCATTACACCGTCACCCGTCCGTCACCACACCGTCATCACGCCGTCATCAAACCGTCACCACGCCGCCAAAAAAACTCCAGAAGCATACTACGCCAACTGGTGTATCTGTTAACGTATTATGGTTACCTACCATTGGCTGCTGGCCCAGGGGGGTGGGGGGGTGTCTGTCATAGATATCTACCGCTGTGTGTGTGTGCGTGTGTGTGTGTGTGTGTGTGTGTGTAATCTGTTATAGGTATCTGCCGCGGGAAGTCAAAGGATGGCACACGCAACCACTTTGTTTGACCGTATTTACTTATATACACTGTATCTCCAGGTGTGGCAGCGGCGAGCTTGAGGTTACCCACAACTAGTGAATGAAGTCTTTGCTTTTCTACCGGTATATTAGTCTACCATGGCGGTGCAATCAGGCTCTCGTCAAATTGATGGAGTCGAGGAGATATTTGTTTGTTTGTTATTGTTGTTGTTTTATTTTCATTTTTTTAATTTTTTTATTTTTA
>NW_004798572.1:52661-54129 GCF_000002075.1 Aplysia californica | reverse complement strand
CACACACACACACACACACTGCCACCGATGATTGGCGCTGTCTCTTTCCGCCACCACACAGGAGATACGCAGAAATGTCCATTGGAATCGAGAGCTTTTGTCTATATTTGCTTGTCTAGAGTGTCCACTCATTAACAACCCACTGTGTAAACATGGGCGGAGAGGGAGAGGGAGGGGGAGGAGAGAGAGAGAGAGAAAGAGAGAGAGAGAGGGGGAGAGGAGGGAGGGAGAGAGGGAGAGAGGGAGAGGGGGAGGAGGAGAGAGTGAGGGAGAGAGAGAAAGAAAAAGAGGGGGAGAGAGAGATAGAGATAGAGGGGAAGAGAGAGAGAGACTGGGAGGGGTAGATATGGAGAGAGAGGGAAAGAGAGGGAGAGAGATAGAGGGGGAAAAGAGTGAGTGAGAGAGAAAGAGGGAGAGAAAGAGAGAGAGGGGGTACAAGGATACAGAGTATTTATTTTTGTAATTGGGGGGAAAAAAAAGACAATGTCAAATGTCAATTCGCATGCCTGTCTGTAAATATTCAACATCAGGACAGGATAGACACGGAAATTGTTCAACTTACGACTGGGAATTCAGAGACAGTTTGAAGGCATGTAACGAAACTTATATTTTAAATATTTTTATTTGAAAAGAACAAAATCTTTGAGGTTGGCTTGACAAGGAAAAAAGTATTTTTTTAAAAATATGTGTCGCGACGTGGTGGAATCAGGCACTCGTCAGTTTTGGGGCATATGGGGTTATTGGTATCATCTTAAAGCCTGTTCTTTTGCCTTGCCTTAGGTGAAAAAAAATTACATTTATGTTGAATAGCAGTCCAAATATTTGCAACTGAAGGAAGTCAATGTCACCTGGTTTCAGAGGTAAAATTAGCGAGGAAATGGCCGCAAAAGTTGGTAATTTCCATAGCTTGAAAGTCCTTGGAAACTGAAAATTGACATTTTTTTGTGCCTTTAGTCTATTTTTATTCAGTAAAAATCGACACAGAAATGTGTTTTTTAATGGATTTAACCCTAGTCTTCTGGATTGTCCGATTTCCCTAGAAGCCTGTAAGAGTGCCTCTCAGACCCCACTATTTATCCTTTGTATTTTATGGATAAACTTGGTGGTTGATCATCATTTACAGAAACTTTAACACAGAAACGTTGAAACAAAACACCCAAGACTACACATACAGAAATAATCTGTTTAACGAACACATTTATTGAACTTTATATATCATATATTAGTTGGTGAACAACTTTGATTGAGGTTATCGATGCAATTCTGGCACTTTTTTTCCTAATGATTGTGGGTCGGTTATGTCATGAGCATGCTGTTTTTATTGCTGAATAATGAGATTGAATTTGAATGATGATGTGGTAGTTTTTCAGTTAAAAATGAATCTCATGAAAATGCCCAAGAAGACTTAATTACGGTAAATGATAATTAGGATGATGCCAAAATAGTGTGGTACGTATAGTAACTTGGT
>NW_004798572.1:49884-51579 GCF_000002075.1 Aplysia californica | reverse complement strand
TATATATTATAACTTCGTGTTATCTGATTGTTATCTTTTGTTCCCAGACGGAAGGGTGGGTTTTTTGTTCGTTTTGTTTTGCTTCATTTTTTTTTTGGTAAGTCATGCCACCACAACTGTTCTATCTTCCTGTCTTCTGTTTTCTATCCATCTTTGCTCTTCTGCTGTTTATCATGACCAAGATGTTGTTTTCTTGCACTTTAAAACAAAAGTATTGTTCTTCTCACATTGCAACATTTGGGCCCGGCGCAAGAAAAATAAAATTATCTTTAAAAAAAAGAAAGGTGACAAACATCAACTGCTATGAATATCAGTGTAAAACGGGATAGCGGATGCCCACATCCCTCGTGGCTCATCAGAGCAGAGGAAGATAGGACTAACGCTAACACTATTTTTAAAAACAACAACCAAATAACAGAAGCATGTCTTCTTAATAATTATAAACATAAGCACCATCTCACATCATCACTTATCACCACCATCACCGTCATTTCTAAAAGTCATCATTGCTCTCAGATCCTTCACAAACATCTATAATATATCTAAAACATCTATATGTAACAGTTATATATCATAACAATTTTGTACGCTATACATTATTGGGCACTCTCATACGCATATTTTTCTACTAATCAGATGGCGTCAATATCATAGCAATGGGCAAGGGACAACAAAAAGTATATCAGTAAGTGTAGAGTCGTTTCCACAAGCCTTAAAACCTCATCAGCTTTAGAAGCTTATCAACTTTTCCTTCAAATTTGTGTCACGACACAACGGAATCACACGCTTGTCAATTTCTGGGCATGTGGAATTATTGGTATCACCTTAAAGCGTGTTCATTTGTCTTGCTTTCGGTAAAAAAAAAAAAATACTCATCTATCTTGAATAGAAGTCGAGATATTAGAGATTAAAGGATGTGGGTTTGTTTGGTTTGACATGTGAATTAGAGAGAAAATGGCCGTCAAATTTAAGTGATTTCCATAGCTTGACGGTACTTGAAAATTAGAATTTGAACTTTTTTTTTTTTGGCTTACTTTTAATCAACGTTCTTTTTTCTTCTCTAAAATCCTTAGAGAAATGGGCGTTTTAATAAACGAAAAAGGTGTTGAGCCAGAAAAAAGAAAAAAACACAAAAAAACATCTATAAAACTTTCCAAACCCGCTTAAAAATGTCGGTTTCTTCGAATTCATTATTTTGACGAGCGCCTGATTTTACCACGACGTTTCCAATTTCCAATCACACAAGCACGTCTCAGGTTCCCCTGACTCCCCGGGCTAGTCATCATAAAGGTCACTGGGACAATAGACATCCTGGCATGATCACGTGATCCCTGACTGTTCCCCCAACTCTGGTGTCGTTACAAATAAATGATTTCCTGCAGCAATATCGTTTACTTTGTGCTGCTCAATTCTTTTATCGATCACAAACAAAGTCTGTGTCTGTCTGCTGCACTTCCGATGTGAGACCCGAGTGGTGGAGATTTTATTGTCTTGTGTCTTACTGGAGGTCAGAGAATTGGCGGGTAATGAGATGGAGATGAACCAGGTTATTATCCGGGGACGGGTTTCTTCTCGACTGCTCTAGAAGATGGTTCTAGAAGGGTGGAATATGAGGAGGGAGGGCATTCTTTTCATCAACATTCGCTGAAATCCATCGCCGGCATAGAAAGCTTAAAGGACCTCTTACGCCTTCAA
>NW_004798572.1:48038-49531 GCF_000002075.1 Aplysia californica | reverse complement strand
TATCTATCTATCTATCTATCTATCTATCTATCTATCTATCTATCTATCTATCTATCTATCTATCTATCTATCTATCTATCTATCTATCTATCTATTTCAAGCTATAAGACGCAGATACTTTGAAACATCGATTTTAATTACAAAGATGTTGAAGGACAAAAATTAATGCGCACCATAACATACACGAATCTCTACAACAAATACATAGACTTTCTCCGAATCGTACGAGGAAATATAATATTTTTTTTCCATGTAGATGTTTTTACGGCCCCTTCAACAAAATTCAGAGACTAGCTGCGACCCTCCCTGTCAGGGACCACCGAGGTTGAAAGCGATACAACAACATCCCTGCAGACAGACCGAGATACTCGATAGAAATGTCCCCCACTTGGGAATCGAACATGGGACTTTTGTGTGCAAAGGAGACGGGCACTTGTGGTCTAGAGGTACGCTGTTCGCCTCTCATTCAGTAGGTCCCGGGTTCGAAACCTGATAGGGTAGAAAGATTTTCTTCTCTAAAATTGTCTCCTTTCATCTCCTCTCCTGCTCTTTTGTCATTTTCTGTCATTAGCTTTCGTCTCCATTTTCTACCCGCCCCCCTTCTTTTCCCCATCCTCTGTTCTCCTTACTCTTTCTACTGCTACTCCTGGCTCCTTTTTGCAACTGTCTTTCAGACACACCCTTGATCTTAGGTTAGGTAAGATATAACATTTAGCCTTCTCGGATACGGGCGAAAATATATTGGAGGTGCTTTGTGCAAATTGCGCATTTTAAAGATCTCTTGCTGTTTCTAAAGTCGATAAGGAGAGTCCCCCGCCGCCACCCAAACAAAATTCGAAATTAATTCCCACCAACACTGAAAATGCTTCATATGAAAACAACCAAAGTGAGTTTCTACACGCTCATGTCATATGACCTGATGCAGTTGCGAGCGCCGTAAAACTCTGTACAAAACAAAAAACAAACTTTAAAAATGTTAATTTCCATCCATTGTTCTGGGGGTTTGATGTAGATCTTTTCATGACATTTCATACACCATGGCTACTATCTTCCTCACAACCCTCTACAAATGGGACTTCTCCTTTAACATATTTATCTCAAGAAATTGTCGAGATGTTCAAGTTTCAAAAGCTTCTTTGTGGATGGCGGGAGGAGTTGTTTTTTTTTTGGTCACTGCATCATTGATCCGTAATTTCCGGACAAACATTCAGTCAGGTGTCTTCTCTTTAGGCTTTCGCATCTCAGGTAATGATAATAAACATAATGGAAAACAAAAGGCTTAGAACGACTTGCCATTTATAATGAAAATCATTATCAACCATCGCCTTTATGATTGTACGCCTGTAAAAGTTTTTGTTTTATTTTGTTTTATTTTATTTTGTTTTGTTCTGTTTTTAGTTTTGTAGGATATTCAGTTACAATCCTTCCCCATTCGTTGAAATTAAAATTCTAGATGTTCTAAAAGGCAAGAAAACATTGAATATATATATATA
>NW_004798572.1:43911-47911 GCF_000002075.1 Aplysia californica | reverse complement strand
ATGTGTGTGTGTGTGTGTGTGTGTGTGTGTGTGTGTAATATATAAATTTTAAAAAAAGAATTAACAAAACAATGTTTTCGCCCTTCTGAAGACATTTGCTGCGTGGGTTCAGTACACGTGACTAGCTCGCCAATGTATGTAGGTTCACCTATGTATGTGTGTATGTACTATGTATCTATGTAGTACTTCCTTCTATCGTATTGTCCTCAATATATGTAACTATTCTCTGATGCACTGCACCAATTTATGTACTTGGCGAGTCATATGTTAACTTATAATTTGTACGTGTATGAACCAAAGGCCTTTGAAATCAATAAATTCTTTATTGTTTTCCGCAACATTTTACGGTGCTCGCAATTGCGTAAGGTCATATGAGTGCAATAAAGTAATTTTTTTTTTTTAACTCGCCGAGTTTGTGTTGCTTGTCTTTTGACTAACTATCCACAGGGCGTTGTGTTCTTTTGGGAAGATGTTATTCGTAACTTTGGTCAAGCTCCTGACTCGGTAGTCTGACCTTCCGCCCTGTCACCGATTCCCTGATGACCCTTTGGCTCTGATACATCCACTCTGGCGACACCTTGACCTCTGGGTCAGCCAAATGAACTGAAGCATATGATTGGCTGATGCCGTCGTCGCAAGACTCTATCGAAGCATGTGATTGGTTGAGTCCCTCTGTCAGAGCCAATATGAAATGCTGTTAATGAAACAATGGTCACGTGACTGTCCCAAGACGACAGATTGAGACTCGGACAGGAAGGAAACAGGACAGACCTAAGTGTGGCTCTGTCACCCCGGGCTATCCTTATCCTTCCTTCTGACTTCTACTGCTATAATCACATCGACCGTGGAAGTACTTGGCTTTCTCGTTTCATTAACTCTATTCTCCTTGTGGGAGAGGAAGAAGAGAAGGAAGGAAAGAATGATGGGAGTGGAGGAGAGGAAAGGAGAGGAGAGGAGAGGAGAAAAGAGAAAAGGAGAGGAAAGGAGAGGAGAGGAGAGATTGAAGGCCAGACAGACTAGGATTCATTGGTGGAGGAAGAGAAGGAACGAAAGAATGATGATGGCGGATGAGGGCGGAGGAGAGGAGAGATTGAAGGCCAGACAGACTGGGACTCATTGGTGGAAGAAGAGAAGGAACGAAAGAATGATGAGGACGGAGGAGAGAAGAGGAGAGGAGAGGAGAGATTGAAGGCCAGACAGACTGGGACTCCTTGTCAGACGTGTTGGTGTCAGAAGTTGGCAAGGCTCTGTCTCACCACACTGGCTATGGTGGGGTCACCCGAGGGATAACATACTTCCTTGTTTTAAAAGCAGAGTATGTGTAGAGAGACTTCATTAATGTTCAGCTAGAAAATACAATATTAAAGAACAATTGTAAATAATAATAATAATAATAATAATAATAATAATAATAATAATAATAATAATAATAATAATAATAATAATAATAATAATAATAATAATAATAATAACATTGATAGTGATAATAATAATTTTTAGGAAGTGTCTACGTTCTCTAACGAATAAAAAAAAGTAACAAAATTAAGCCTGTAAGGCCCTATTTGAACTTCCGGGTAAGGCTAAGCTACTTTTCAATCTTTCTTTTTTTTCAAATTGGTTTACATTATGTTGTGTCGTTAGATATACATCAAATAGGTCCGCCAGTCCACTCATTGAATTGGGTTATTTCATGCACTAGATCTAGGCCTATCGTAGACCTAGCGTTGATATAACTGAATTTAATCTTGACCCACGTGATTTGATTTCATGACAGTGATGTCACATCACACACCAAATCGGCAATGTTTTTAAATACATGTGAATTTGGTATCATTCATGGTCTCTCACGTTGTATCATATAGACCTAACTTGGCGTTGAGGTGGGAATACGAAGTCGCATGTAAACTGCAAGCTATCTCCTAAATACTAATTACAGACGGCCTGATCTTCAGTGACTAATTCAAAGATTTAGGGGGGGGGGGGGATAAGAGAGCACCTTCCTCGGGTGAAAAGTTTAGCCTACAACATATTATTATGAAAATGCGGAGGGGGGCGGTGTTATCTCGATGGAATGGTAGAAGGTGTTGGCTGCTTGTTAGGGGTTTAACGTCGCTGTAAAGGCAAGATGCGGTACTATAGACAGCTTTACTTTCGCGAGCATTTTAAATTCGCGAAAGTAAACTTAATAGCTTGCGAAAATCAAGTGTAAGCACTGTGGAATCAGCAATGTCGACTCGTTTTCATGTTAGATAGAGCGAGCGAGCTATTTTTAGGTTCTCTACTAACATTTGAGAACGTAGACAACTTGTGTACGTTCTCTAACGTTAGAGAACGTAGGCACTACCTAATATTTATAGCCCCTACTCCCTCTATATAAATAAAACAACTAAAAAACACCAACAGAAAACGCGTCTATTTATTAAAACAACTCAGCATTTCGCCACGAGGGCTTCTTCGGGAACATCTGTCAAGAATGTGCAGAACTGTCTTTTACTTGAAGAAAGTTTTGCTTTTCTAAGTTTGCCATTTTGTGCCATGTCGCTACATTAGAATTACAACGTTCTATCTGCTCAATATCTAGTTTGGAGAAATCTGACGTTTTGAGTTTCACAACATATCAAGCTTTTTCGATCGAAATTATTTGAATATCTTGATAGCGATTCCAAATATTCTTACGATTTTAATAGAGCAGATAGAGAATTTGCTTTCTGGCCTCATGATCTTAGTAAATCAACACGGCCAAAAATGTCGGATAGAACTGTAATTCTGAGGAAGCGATGTAGAGATCACAAATGTCCAGCCTGCGATGAATCTATTAGAGAAAAAAAACTGAATTAAAGTGGGTCGAACACGGTGAGAAACTGCCACAAACAGAGCTCACGGGAAACTTGGAGACACCTACAAGCGGTGCCTACTGGACGTTCGGTTTTGTTCCGTTCGGTTCTGTTGGATTTGGTCGTCGGGGCTGGCCAGATCTTTCTCCACGGAGGGAGAAAAGCCACCATCCTGGCCGTGGCACAAACCGAACTAAGTCGACGATGACCTCAAGAAACAGCTTATGTGAGGCAGCGTGGTGGAATCAGGCTCTCGTCAAAATAATCACAGTGAAGAAACTTGCATTTCTCCGCAGGTTTGTGAATTTTTATCAAATTTTTGTGTTTTGGCTCAAAACCTTTCATGTCTATTGAAGAACTCATTTCTGTATGGATTTTTCTGAAAAATACGTGGATTAAAGGCACAAAAAATGTAAATTTTCAGTTACCACGGACTCTTAAGCTAAGGAAATAACTAATCTTTGGCTGCCATTTTCTCACTAATTCTACCTCTGAAAACAGGTGACCCCCACCTCCTTCTTTCGCAAATATCTCAACTTGTATTCAAGATAAATGGATATTTTTTCATTCGAATAAAGACAAGTGAACAAGCTTTAAGTTGATACCAATAACTCTACATGCTCAGAAATTGACGAGAGCCTGATTCCACCACGCTGCCTCACATATTTGTTTTCAAGGCTGCGAATTGGGAGATCGGTTTGAGGCAGGGGTCTAAGTACAATGTGCACTGAAGCCGCCAGAAATTGAACGGAAACGAACGGCACTGAACTCAAACCAACCCAACAGAAACGAACCGACCCGAGCAGAACCGAACTGAACTGACCCTCCAGTGAACGTCTCATTCTGTACCTTTGTGACATCATCATGCCTTGTACAGTCGTCCCCTCACCCCGGAAGCTGTAGGTTGTCTCTCTGTATCCTCGTGGTACGCAGAATTATCTTTGTCTGTGACAATGAAGCATTAATGAAACTGCTCTCAGACCGTGTTCCTCTCTAAAACTCTTTAGTGATGTAGCGGACGCGTATGTCTGATCAATAGACAGTGAGCTGTGTTGCGGAAAATTTAAAAAATACGCATGTTGCTGCCTACCTCATTCATACTAACTGCAATGAGGCTACTAAACACACGGTGCTACAAATGAAACACACACACACACACACACACA
>NW_004798572.1:38105-39872 GCF_000002075.1 Aplysia californica | reverse complement strand
ATTTTCAACCTTATCCGAACACGCTAGGTGTTAGATTTTTCCTACCAGAAGACCAAGGGTGTGGCTGAAAGACAGCAGTGAGAAGGAGCCAAGGAGAAGCAGTGGAAAGGTTGCAAAAAGAGTCAGGAGCCCAGAGGAGGGGGCAAAGGAGGTGAGGGGTCGGGGCGGAAAGAGGAGACGAAAGCAGACAACATAACATTGCTAGAGAGCAGGAAAGGAGGTGAAAGGAGACAATTTTAGAGAACAAATTTTTTCTGTCGCTACCCGGATTCGAACCTGGGACCTTTGAATGAGAGGCGAATACCTTAACCTCTAGGCCACGAGAGTCCCCGTTGTGTGGATGGCTGCCCCCGGGTGCAATGAACGGGGTTATAACTTTGTTAAGAATGTATCTCCTGCAGCGATTGTTATACAGAGATGGGCTGCTCATTGGGAGATCGACAAACCGATCGCCAAACCGATCCCAAGTCTCGTCGCCTGAAAATAAATGCTTTCTATCTTTGCCTTCTTTCCATCTCTTTCCTTCTTTTTCACCCTATCTTTTTTTTACCAAAAAACCCACTTTTGAAATTGACCTGAACGATGGTCTCTAACATGAACGAAAAAAAAATAATTCTCCACACTGATGCTGACAACTGGCGTGCATTTGTCTGAACTGTACACCATCGCTATAGTAGAGAGATTTTTACGTGGCATAATCTTGTTCTATTATCTATTGTGGTGGCCGAATTTTGCTATTCAAAAGGCTTTTTAAGGGCTGCATCGATCGACATGCGATTTTCGCCAAAACATTCTTTAAAATATTCTCCAGATCATGACGCCCTTCGTTTTTTTCAGTTTTGAGACAGTTTTGCTGCATAAAGCTAAATTTCTTTATTTCGCCGATCGCTTTTGTAGGCCGACGCTTCTGTCTCTGTAATTTTAGAAAAGGAGGTTTCCGTTCACTAACCGTGCGCACTGTTTTGAGAGTAGATCTAAACCTTCTAATTTTAGCATCTCTCAAAATGTATTGCTCCATTCCAGTAGAATGTAAATATCATAAGACAATGACTTTCGGCTGACGTTAATGCACCGATCATTCCTTTCATCGAAAGGGGGCCTAACTAGTTATTCATAAAATTGAAGGACTCGAGTTCAGACGGGCACTAGATAAGAAAAATGAAATGAAATCGGACATATCAGTCAGATTTGCTCGTTTCTCCCGACTAACAAATTCCTCGATTCTCATAACCACCTATAGAGGACTGCAGTCAAAATTTTTCCTCGAAGGGTGTAGATCTATACGGTCAATAAACGGACCGCCTAGGTCTACATCTATACGTTCTTATACTATCCGTCTAGGTCTACATTGTACAATTCTGACCACACACCTGAACTGTGAAATGGTATATTTATATAGCGGCGTCGGTGGCCTAGTGGTTAGGCTCTCGGACTCGCAACCGTAAAGTCGTGGGTTCGAATCCCGTCAGGGGCCCGAGGTTGTGTCCTTGGGAAAAGCACTTTGCACAAATTTTCCTCACTTCACCCAGGTGGAAATGAGTACCCAGCTACAGACAGTGAACGATCTTGTCAGTTTGATAGTGTTTGAGCGCGTGAAATCCGCTGCTTGCATTGTTTGCTTCCGCAGAAGCTGAGAATGTTTCTGAGTGTTCTCAGAGGGTCTGCTGGGGTAATAATGGTTGTAAAGCGCATAGAGCAGACTCTTGAGCATGGATATGCGCTATATAAATACAATTATTATTATTATTATTATTATTATTATTATTA
>NW_004798572.1:36252-38005 GCF_000002075.1 Aplysia californica | reverse complement strand
GAGAGAGAGAGAGAGAGAGAGAGAGAGAGAGAGAGAGAGAGAGAGCAAGAGAGAGACGTAGGGAGAGAAAGAGAGAGGAGTAAAAGTAACATATAATGCCAGGAGGACAAAAAGTTGGAAGAACTAGTGGAAAAATAAAAATGTTGTTGATCTGCTTTCCAAGATAAAAACGATGTAAGCTACGAAGCCCAAACATTTAATTTAAAACATAAATAAATAAATTTTTTTTTAAATTTGTAAATATTCATTAGCTTAAATATAATATTTCTTTTTTTTTTTTTATCCCGTTAGAATGGTTTAAATACAGAAGCACAAAATTAAATTTTGTTTACTATATAAAAACAAAGACAAATGCGAGGGGGAAGAAATAAAAAAAATGACAAAACTCGTTGTAAAGTATTCTTGATGCAAAAAAAAGGACTTATCAAAACAGTTGCAGCTCAAGGTGCGGAAATAAAAATTTACACATGATGGATTCATTCATTCATTGCCAGGAACAGAATCATTCTCACTCTCCGTCTAATCGTCCGTGTCTAACATTTATCTGACCCCCCCCCTTCCCCGCCCTCTCATCTCCTCTCCGAACCCTTCTCCCTCCCCCCCACCCCATAACCACTATCTCTCTCAACGCCACGCCCACAGGAAATGAGCCGATGACGCAATCATGTCTAGACACCGGAATAATTAGACGTAATCTCTTGTCTGATTTCCCCATTAGCAGCTCCCTCTCTGGGCTCCCAGTCCCCCCCCCCCCTGGCTCTAGCAAAAGTGACCACTGGCCATAACTCGCGGGCTTGTTGTCTGCAGGGAGGTGAAGGGGAAAGTGTGCGTGTGTGTGGGGGGGATGGGGGTGGGGGTGGGAGGAGAGATAACTAGTGAGTGGCCACTCTGGAGAGGCACACTGTATCGTGTCTGTGCCGATACTTGGTGGTTGAAGGAAGGATTTGATTACGAGTACTCATTTAGGATTAAAATTTTTGTTCTTATCTTCTAATAATGTTAGTAGGCATTGTACGAATAAGTCTATACTGAGTTTCAGAGTTTGTTCGTCTTGCAGATTCTATTGTCCCAAAAAGCTAACAGACATGTGCATCCATGTGTTCTCTAGCACATATGCCCCCCCCTCCCCCCGCACACACAGAGAGAAACACACAGCAGGCACACATACATACATCCCCACACACACTTACAAAGACACACACAAACACAAACACCTATACACACATTGGCACTCACAAAGACACACACACACAAACTGCTCACACATAGACTAGGTGAACCCACAGAGATTCTCTTAGTGTCTTTCTGTCTGATCCCTTCTATTTCAGTACCAAGACAAAGTCGTTGAGATGTAGAGAGTGACTCTGGTATTTTGTCAAACGGCTCACAGAATCCAAGCGGGAAAGGGTAAAATTCGCCATCTCCACCCTATATTTAAAAAAATATATTTTTTAAACCCGAAGTTCTTCGGCCCATGACGTCACAGCGACATAAATGTAGCTCTGCTAAAAGTAGAGACTCTGGATATAAATTTTTTAAATTAATAGCAGTTCTGGTAAGTCCCGAATGTGGGACTCAAATTTACTTTCCCCTTCCCGAAAACAAACGCTGGTAGAGACAATGGCTTTCACGAGAAAACACGTATAGATCTAACTCTTCCACTCAGCTAACACACCCCGTTGATTAAAAATTTATCTTCGAGTTTAGGATCAGTCCTGGCACCAAAAAGAAGTCCAATGCAAGAGAACCCCCC
>NW_004798572.1:34999-36152 GCF_000002075.1 Aplysia californica | reverse complement strand
CATTTGTATAGCGGGCTCTATGCGCTTTACACTATATTATTACCCCTGCAGATCATAGAACACACCGAAACATTCTCAGCTTCCCGGGAAGCATATAGTGTAAGCAGCTGATTAAGCGCTCATACACTAACAAACTGACAATAAGATCTTTCGTTGTCTATAGCCGGGTACCCATTCCCACCTGGGTGAAGTGAGGAAAACTCGTGTAAAGTGCCTTTCCCAAGGACACAACGTTGGACCCCTGACAGGATTCGAACCCACGACCTTACATGTAGGTCATTTGTGTTTGATTAAGTAAGAGCTTTACGGCACTTGCGACACAACAATTTCATTTCTGTTTAAATAAAAGTTTTACGAAATTTGTTACCTAAATAGAGATCATTATTTGTTTTAGTGTTTCTTTCAAAATGTTACAGCACTTGTAACACAAATAGATCATTAAAAAAGTTTTACTAAGAGTATTACGTAACTTGCAACAGAAATAGGAAGGGGGTTCTCATGGCCAAGAAGTTAAGGTGTTCGCCTGTCATTCAAAGGTCCCGGGTTCGAATCCCAGTAGCGACGGAAAAATTTTCTATTCTAAAATTGTCTTGTTTCGCCTTCTCTCATGCTCCCTAACAATATTCTGTCGTCTGCTTTCGTCTCAACTTTCTGCCCTCACACCTCACCTTCTTTGTCCCCCTCCTCTGGGCTCCTGACTCTTTCTACAGCCTTTCTACTGCTTCTCCATGATCCTTCTTACTGCTGTCTTTCAGCCACACATCTGATCTTCTGGTGGGAAAGATTTACACCTTGCCTTCTCGGGAAAGGGCGAAAAATCTCGGAGGTCTTGTGTGCAAGTTGCGCACGTTAAAGATCGCTTGGTGGTCTAAAATCAATAAGAGTATGCTTCGGCCGTCGCCCGGACAATATTCAAAATTTCTTAACCAACTGAAAAGGTTTAATGTGTCCCGCGCACTCATATGACTTTATGCAGTTGCCAGTGCCGTAAAACACTTACCACACACAAAATTAAAAACAAAAACAAAACACATGTACACGACTCCTAGCAGCACGAGATCAGTCCGCCGAGGCGCTTTTCCCTTTCGTCAACCCGCAGCCACCTCCCAATCGTCAGCCACCCCCAACCTTTGACACGGGTCAAACTTCCATC
>NW_004798572.1:30302-34899 GCF_000002075.1 Aplysia californica | reverse complement strand
TCCCCCCTTCCCCCCTCCCCCCCTCCAAACCCCGTACCCTCGTCCAGCCACAGTTTGGATACGACCAGGAAAATGTTCCAGACCTTGAGGCGTTGAAGAGCTGTGTATCGTAAATCGTATCGGTTGGATGTCTCTCGTTATCAGACGCCATTTTCGCGTTGTCTTAATTACAAACAAATAGTGCATGACTTCCCGCGCATGTGCACTGTAGTAATGGAAGAACCCCCCAGGCGTTTACAGAAACTGTACAGAACTAGAGCGATAAGCCGTTGAGACTTGAGACTTGAGCAGATTTGATTACATTCCGAGGTGGGCGTGGTAGTCCGGTGCTGTAGACTGACTTGCTACTCATCACTACTACGCTCCCTTAGAAAAACTAAGTTCTGTCTGCCCAGCATCTAGTTTTAAGAAATTTAACACAAAAGATTTTGAGTTTCAGAACATGTCAAGATTTTTGGAAAGCAATTCTTTGAATATCGTGATAAAGACTCCTAATAATCAACGATTTTGAGAGAACAAATAGAATATTTGGTTTCTGACGTCATGGTCTTAGTAACTCAAAACAGCCAAAAAAGTCAGATAGAACTTTGTAATTCTGAGTCAGCGACAAGTATACAAACTTTGTTGGCAACTTAAAACTATGGGCGCCTGTGTTTAGCGGTCAAAGGAGGTGCCCATTGGAGGATTTGTTCGGATCGCGTCTGATTCTGGCGGCTTCAGAGCATACTATAAATCGACCCCTGACTCCAACCGATCGCCGACTCACGGCCTTGAAAACCAACAAGTTTGTTCTTGAAGGTCAACGTCGGTCTTCGTTCGATCTGTGCCACGATGGCAGCTTTTTCTCCATCCATGGAGGAAGATCTGGCTAGCCCCGACGACCGAACCGAACTGAACCGATCTTGCCAATGGGCTCCGGGTAATATGACTGGTACAAGTTCCTTTTCGCACAATTTAAAACGCTTTAAAGGAAGTCAGGCCCCCTGACCAGTGCGTGTCACGGCAAACCCGGGCGGAGAAGGATAAAACATACAAGCAGATTTTTACCATTACTTTTAATACTTCAAAATGAAAATTTAGCAAAATAAAGCCCTGCTATGGAGGCAACCAATTGGTGTTTAGCGCACTCATTTCACCTTATGCATTTGCGAGCGCCGTAAAAACTCTTACTAAACTGTTAAAAAAAAATTAATTAAACCCCCCAAAAAGTGATTAATTAAGCCCTGGGCTGAGAGGGTTAAAACACCTCTGCAGGCAGATCGAAATACTCGATAAAAATCCTCCCTACTTGGGGATCGAACTCGTGACTCTTCCCTGGTGACAGCGAAGCGTCTACCAGCTACACGCAAAAGCCGGTTTACTAGGCTTGTGTCAGAGAAGTAGTTATTCTGACTTCTCTTCCTTGAGTCGTTTCTCTAGTCTTGGTCCATTCTGTTACATGTTTAGCAGGGCGTTGGCGTGTCTACGTCATTTCACTAACCTAGAGTTACAAAGTTCTATCTTCCCAGTACCTAGTTCTGAGACATTTGACGTCAAAGATTTTGAGTCTTACAGCATCTGAAGCTTTTTGGAATGCATTTCTTTGAATAAATTTTGATAACGACTCCGAATCTGTTTACGACTTTGATATAGCAGGTAATTAGTATTTTGGTTTCTGACCTTATGGTCTTAATAACTCAAAACGGCCAAAAAAACGTTAGACGGAATTTGGTAATGCTAAGGTAGTGATTTACAGTATCTTCAGACTAACAGTGTGATACTACGCCCAACCGTGGACAATAAACATCAGTCACTTACATTTTCTTTAGAGCCTGTGAAATTAAATGCCAAAGAAAACCTTTAAACATCACAAAAAGAGACAGGGCAGGCAAGAAACGAAACTGTCAGAGAACAAGTTGGCTCCACTCCCTGCTTGGAGTACACAGACTTATAAACAAAATATACAACAGTTTGGACATCTGTCAAGACTACCACCATGCAGTATACCAGAGCGAGCATATAACCAGAGATCTGATGCATAACAAAAGAAGGATGCAGGCCTAGGAAAGTAAAGAATACACAAGGTCAGAGAAACATGAGCCAAACAAAGAAAGAACAAACCAACATAAAACATTGCAAACGGGGGATACAGCGAACAAGACAATCTGAGAGAAAGACGTTTGCTTCCCCCCCCCCCCCCTCGACAACGTAAGATAACAGAGGTCGGGGAAAAATAAAGTAAGTTATTGTGTCCAAAATGTTTCCTCTAGTAAGGAGATCAGAGACGTTGAGAAAAAGTGTCCGCCAAATCAAGCATGAAATACACAGAGAAACATTCAGTTTAGAGTGCTCATCATTATAATGTGTATAATGTGTACACGTATGTCGTTTAAAATACTAAGACAGTTTACAGAAAACAGTTTGTAGCAAATCATAATCTTGTGATGAATAAAAATATTATTTTTTATACAAGCACTAAAGAGTCCGTGTGCTGTCATTCTGCTTCGTTCACTAACTGCCTTCTCCCAGGAAGTTTGGGTCCTGGGCTATACGTTCTTATTATACGTTCTCTGACCGTCTAGGTCCAAGGGTACTGAAGAAGCGAACAGACACAGACTTTGGACAACACAGGGATGGTGTGTTTATATCTTATATCTTCATGTCTTGACAGTCACGCAGCGCTTCGTTTTCTTCCAATTATCCTAAGGACACACCCACTTCTTGAGAGAAAGAAAAGGGGAGAGAGGGGAAGGGGAAAGTTAGATAAATACATAAATACATAGAGAGAGAAAGAGGATGAGAGATAGTGAAAGATGTATTATAAATACATAGAGAGAGAGAGAGAGAGAGAGAGAGAGAGAGAGAGAGAGAGAGAGAGAGAAAAGAGAGAGAGAGAGAGAGAGAGAAAAGAGAGAGAGAGAGAGAGAGAGAGAGAGAGAGAGAGAGAGAGAGAGAGAGAGAGAATATGATATTAATTGCAATGAAAATGTGTAATGTGTCTGGTGGGCTCATAAAACCTTACGCAGTATTGCGCCGAAAACACTTACCAAGAAAACAAAACAATACATTATGATAATGTAATACATATTTGTGTAATGCAATTTTCGCTTGGGTGAGCGAGGTCTGGTCCAACGTGCTCACATGGCGTGTCTGATCTGACACGTCACGCTTCACTGACACCGTGGCGGCAGCAGGTAGGGACAAGACAATGGACGCTCACCGTTTTATGTGTGCACGTGCGGGCGAAAGGGTGGGGGTGGGGTGGGAGATAGGTGGTTGAGCGACAGAGCTGTATACTGTAATTATTTGTCAGCTTATCGTAGGGCGAGACAGTAATGTTGTTTTTGTAGGGTGGATGGCTGCCTCCTTTCGTGGCCTTCATCATAACATAATAACGTAGGCCACGCTCCGTGTCCGGTGGACGGAGTTTTTTTTACATTTTTGTTGTGTGTGTGGGTTTTCTGGGGCTTTTTTTTTTTTGGTAAGTGTCTTAAGGTCATATGAGCCCGCGGGACACATTAAACATTTTCAGTTGGTGTGAAATTTTGGGTTTTGCCTGGATGGCGGCCGAAACCTACTCTTATCGATTTTTGACCACCAAGGGTGTCTTTAACATGCGCAACTTGCACACGAGACCTTCGAGAATTTTCAACCTTATCCGAACACGCTAGGTGTTAGATTTTTCCTACCAGAAGACCAAGGGTGTGGCTGAAAGACAGCAGTGAGAAGGAGCCAAGGACACACACACATACACATACACACACACACACACATATAATCTACGCCCCCCCCCCTCCACCCCCAATAAAGCGCGTTGCACTGAGCACCCATCGCCCGCAAAATATCTCTCCCCCGTCCTGTGTCATTATTTGTCAACGCACCTCTAATCAAATGAGGCTGCTGATTGGCCGTGGAAGTTTTCCCTCGAGGGCCGGCAAGCCAAGTCGCCGGCGGTGATTGGTCAAACGATCTCTGCGCCTCTCTGTTGTCATAGTAACCAAAGAGCTCCGGTGGACAATGATACATGCTTGTGAGTGTCGGACACTTGCACAAGTGGTCAAACAGCTGAGCGGCCCGGTGTGAGCCGAGTTAATTGAGTGGAACAGCGACAATAATTTTGATACGGTACTGAAGGCCTGAATCATGAAGAATACCTAAACTGATACATGATAGTCTTTACGTTGGTTTCTAGGAGCTTGCAGAGTTTTAAAAAACAAACAAAAAAACAACGCGATAAAAATATATAAACAGCTGTATCAAAATAAAAGAAAGTGAAAGTAAAAGAAAGCGAAAACAATAATAGCAGCAGCAACAATATCACCACCAACAACAACTCCAACAACAACAACAACACCAAGAACAGCAACAACAGCAACAATAACAACAACTAAAACTACTTTTCAAATCAGGTCATTTGAAAGTAGATTAAATAATTTGTAAAGGGGAAATAAAATACTTTTTTAAAAGAAAAATTGGAAATATTCTCTAGACGCCCACATATTGTTCCTGGCCAACACAGTCTGGTCAGCACATTATTTCATTATTGACTCTTGGAATATGTAGCGGTAAACTGACAGATGATCTTTACTGGCCTAACATAGGTAAAGAGGGGGTGGGG
>NW_004798572.1:28585-30185 GCF_000002075.1 Aplysia californica | reverse complement strand
TATTATTATTTTTATTTATATACAATGATCTTTTATAAATGATATTATATTATAATAATATAATGTACACGTGAAACTCTACATAAACTCAGAGAGCGATATCTCCAAAAGTCCTGAACTCAGGACTAGATAGAAGTAGAAACGATCATTTCCCAGCCCATGTGTATACTCGCTCGTGTCTATTAGTGTTGTTTTGACTGGTGCCGAATTCTCCGGCCCGTCTTTATGTCGGGGTTCAGTGGTTTGTGACCACTCCTTGCGTCACCAGCACAGTGGTATGGCTGGTAGATCCCTCCCTCTGTTATCGCTCATAGCTGATGTAGCGGACAGAGGTAGGCAAAATCCGGATATCTATCCGGATAACCGGAGAATTATCAATTAAACATTGTCCGAATTCAGACTCTTAACTCCTTTTCCAGACCCGCTTGCCGAAGTGGGTGCACCCATTTGTTGAAGTGATGCTAACTCGTTTGTCAAAGTGGTTCTAATCCATTTGCAGAAGCGATTCACATCATATTATTTGCTGAAGAGGTGCACTAACATATTATCCGGATTTTGCTAAAGCGACTCATTGCCCAGCTCTAGTAGCGGACTGGTTACACGGGTGGAGAGCAAAGCAAGCGCAGTGCTCACTGGTCACTTGATGACGAGCCGAGTCATCGCCTGGTCATTATTATGACGCTGTACCCTTGGCTTACGTCATAGACACGTTGTGTATTACAGCATACAGTGTTATTATAGTGGTGGTGTGTTTGTACTCTGGGATTTTAGTTTGGTTTTGGCAGAGGCGAAGCGTCTATATAATCAAATAATCACTGCTTCCCTTCCTGATTTTGAAACATTGTCGCAGTCAAATTCACCCATAAACGTAAACCTCATAAATTAAATATAAAAAGACGTCCATAATCACCAATGAACAATAGACCATGCCTAACCATCAAAACCGTTTCATTACCACAGAAATAGCCTGTTCGCCCCTATCGGGCCACTCCATAAGCAGTCACAAGCTTTGATTAAGTAAGCTTAAAGTGAGGCTGGAAGAGTCTACCAATAGAGTTGAAGGGAACATGTGCATAGCAGTCAAAACTGTTTCAGTGCCGCATATACCCTGTTCACCCCTTTCAAGCTACAGTTATAAGCAGCCGTACTCACTGATTATGTAAGCTAACTATTACACTGGTCGAGTCTACCTCACAGATGTGAGGGGAACTAACTCCTAATAATATCTTGGCTGTTGCGAGTGCTTGTTTTTTTTCCTCGACTTTTTAACGTCCTATAATCAGATTGTGACCTCGATTATGACACCGGCTCCTGGCCGCGAAAAGCTAGACAAAAAACAGCCAAATGTGAATATAAAAAATTAATAATTGGCATGCTCTACCAAAGTGTTTCGGCTGTCTGGTATAACTTGCCATTGTAGTACTGACATCTCTGCTTCTTTTCTTGGTGTTCATGTGTTCAAAACTTACGTTAAATTTAAGGTTAGTTAGAATAAATATTTAATGAAATGCTTTCCCGATTATTTTAGCGGTTGAATATGCATACAACATGAATTCAGGATTTGTTTTCATTCACAACTCAGAGTCGCCGCCTCCAGCGC
>NW_004798572.1:25592-27874 GCF_000002075.1 Aplysia californica | reverse complement strand
GGGGGGGGTAAAAAAAACCCCTGATTATGTGGGACTTATAACAATTGTTGTATTTACATTCCACAGTCCTAAGACTAATGGACACTTTAATGTTAATTTACGAAGCAGTATAACAATAGCGCGTGTTATGGATCTCGATCTTCTACCTCAGTTATAATGGAAGTTGTTTCTAGCCTAGCCTGCCATGTGAAGCTATAAAGTAACCCCTTTACAAAACGCGAAACATAGGTTAAACGACAATCAAGATACTTGGAGGGGTCATCTCTGACTCAGCCGTTGACGTGTACTGACACTCCATCCTTCACGGTCGCGAGCTGCCGTTGCACATTCTGCCATATCCAGACCAGTCTATTTTCTTATTATGTTGTTCATCCATGTTATTTTTTGCCTTTCTATGGCTCTCCTACCCCACATCTTCCCTTCAACAAGCGCCTCTTTCATAATGGTCTCGTGTTTTTTTAAGTGGCCATAGTAAAACGTAAAGTTGTTCCCGCATCCGATACGGACATTTGGGGATTGCCTTGTTAGTGAGACAACTTCTTAGCCTTTGGTATATTGTGGTAGGGTGGCCAGTGCCTTTCCACGCCGCCTTTTCTTCCCCAACTTTTATTTTCTGCATTTTGTTTTATTCAGCAGAATTTGTTTTGTGTGTAGAATCTGACACACCTCATTGTGAGTGGGTGGTTGGTGGGTGCTCTGGTGTGGTTTGCTTCTTCTTTCCTATCGAACATCTGTCGTCCTTATCTCCCCTTCTTCTTTTTTATGTTTGTTACTCTCTTGTAACACCTCTAATCTTCTGGCGCTCATATGACCTTATGCAGTTGCGAGTGCCGTAAAACCTCTACTAAAACTAAACTAACACCTCATTGTTAGACGACAGCAAACGACGACAAATCATCTTGAAACACGCCAGCCGTGCCCACACAAAGACACAGTTTACTCGACGATTTGTTTGACAGAGGACGTCTCCACCAGTAGTAAGCACGAATACCCGCCAAATACCCACAAACCATCTACGGCGATAAACGACGACGATGACGTAAGTGACTGTAACAAGAAAACACTGTCCACAGACTTGACCGAGCCTCATCACCTGCCAGTAATTGACTCATCAACAAAACGGCCAACGGTGATAAAACAAAGTCTGACGTTGTTGTACCCTGCACTTGCAGAACTTGCCCCATCTCCCAGCCGACTAGAAGAGGCGCTCACTGCTCACGCTGACTGAATGTTTCGGAAATATTAATTCCAAGCATAGAAGCTAGTATGATGCAGCAGACCAGAAATGGGGAAAGTAATTAAAGAATAAACAAGAAAATAATGCGATACTTTGCAATAAAAGAGAATCTGAATGTTAATATAAGGTGGTCTTAAACTTTTTGTACTTCCTTGTATAAAAATGGAATAAAATTACAGACGATTTGGTTATAGCGGTTTACAGCACGCTGATGTTCTATTTTTAGTAACCTTGTAACCGTCATTCCGATGAATAATAATAAAAGGTGATAGATCAAGTCAAATTGCGAGGGGAATCCCGGAATATGACAAAATAGATAAAGGAATTACGTCATCAATATTTGGGCCAATCACAGAAGTGTGCTGGGTGTTGTCTATAGCTTCATGTTCTTGAAACACGACAGCCGTGCCCTCACCAAGGACCTTACAAGAACTGTAAACTCCTTGGCCCTCACAAAGACACAGTTACACGATTTGCTTGATGCAAGACGTCTCCGCCAGTAGTAAGCACGAACACCCGCCAACCACCCACAAACCATCTACGGCGATAAACGACAACGATGACGTAAGTGACTGTAACAAGAAAACCCTGTCCACCGAGCCTCATCACCTGCCAGTAATTGACTCATCAACAAAACGGCCAACGATGATAAAACAAAGTCTGACGTTGTTGTACCTCGCACTTGCAGAACTTGCCCCATCTCCCAGCCGGACGGACAAGTGCTCACTGCTCACGCTTTGGACGCCCAAACTGACCCAAACCAGGGCAATAATTAGAGTCGTTAGACCCTCAAACTTAGCGTAACTGAGGCAATAATTAGAGACTTTATTAGCCCCTGCGACACCAAAACGAGGGCGCGTTTAGCGTGATGACGTCACACGCCCTCTTGCTCCCTTCCTCCGCTCGTCGACTGCCCATTTCGCGGAGAAATTGTTGCCGCATTAAATGTCATTTCGTGGATGGCCACTCGGGAAGGGCCATAACTCTTGCGAGCTAGCAGGCATGTCGTCTAAAGAGTTTCCAACTCCACCCCACCCCACCCCAC
>NW_004798572.1:21878-23899 GCF_000002075.1 Aplysia californica | reverse complement strand
ACACAAGACCATTAGTGGCTTAGAGGTTTTAAGGGTATTTGCCTTTCATTCAGGTTCGAATCCGGGTAGCGACGGAAACATTTTTTTCTCTAAGTTGTCTCCTTTCACCTCCTTCCCTACTCTCTAGCAATGTTCTGTTGTCTGTTTTCGTCTCCACTTTCTGCCCCCACCCACTCACCTCCTTTGCCTTCTCCTCCGTGCTCCTGACTCCTTTTGCAGCCTTTCTACTGCCTCTCCTTTGCTCCTTCTTACTGCTGTCTTTCAGCCACACCCCTGCTTTTCTGATAGGAAAGATTTTCACCTGGCCTTCTCGGACAAGGCTGAAAAATCTCGGAGGTCCCGTGTGCAAGTTGCGCACGTTAAAGATCACTTGTTTTTGTAAAATCGACAAGACTAGGCTTCGGCCGCCTCCGGGGTAAAATTCAAAATTTCCTACCACCATGCGCTCATATTATGACCGTATGCAGTTGCGAGCGCCATAATACACTTACCCCCCCCCCCCCCAAGAAAAAAAAAGAAAAAAAAAAAGAGGAGCCGGCCCCGGAGTCCCATGTGCCATACACCTACAGACAGACAGCACGTCAAGACTCACAGAGCTGACCCTCTAGAGCCGCACGGCGTCGTAATGAATATCAAGTGGCGGACTGCCATACGGACATTTAATCTTCTATAAATAGACTCAACTCTCCACCTGGAGGAGTTAGGGGAGTTGAAGGTTTTCACCTTCACCGACGTATGAATTCTAAAAGGTCTTTGTCTATTAGCGATCCACTTGAATGTCTTCTGACAGATCCGAGGAGAGACAGCGGCGAAATGTGACCGACATTCTAAGACGTCAGAACGTCCCCAGGGTTTGTTTTCAGAGATTTGTTATTATCAGCAAAACACTACAGTTACTGATGTGTCTGCTATAACATTCAAGAGGAAGTTTACACTCATTAATATTCAAAAGAGCATTCAGGTGGCTTCTCAATTATAAAATCATCCATGTTGGACGAATTTGAGTGCTTCCGTCGTCATTTTCAAAACACTTAATAAGCGAAACAGGATTCTGGCTTTCCTACTCTGAATAATTCCTTTGAGTTTTATTCATGGGCAGATTTATTCTGTTTTGTTTTGTTTTCATTTGATTTTTGTTGTCGTCTGTAAGGACAGGGCAGGTGGAAGAGAGAGACGGGGTCGATCCTTTTCTGAGATTTCCTGTCGCCAGCATGTCTCCCCGATTGTTTTGAAAGATGCCATATTGTTGAACAGATAGCTTTGAACATCACTCTTTTCCAGCCCTTGATAACAGGTCAGAAGACTCTCAGAAGAATCCGCCTATATGTGGGTGTCGGATGAAGAATAGCGCCCCACCTCTCCGGCCCCCTCACGTGTTTGGAGAATGTGTGTCGCAACCAGGTGGAATCAGGCACTCGTCAATTTTCGGGCTCGTGAAGTTATTGGTATTATCTGAAAGCTTATTCACTTTCCTTTCTTTCAATGAAAAAAAATACCCATTCATCTTGATTAGAAGTCGATCTATTATTTGCGATTGATGGAGGTGAAGTCACCTAGTTTTAGTGGCAAAATTGGCGAGAAAGTGGCCGCCAAAGTTTTGTAACTTAAATAGCTTTAGAGTCCTTGAAATTTGAAAAATTGCATATTTTTGGCATTTAATCAATATTTTTCAGTAAAATCCACATGGAAATGGGTTTTGATATGGACATAAAGATGTTGAGCCAAGAAACAAAAATTAGATAAAATTGCTAAAGTGGTGGAAAAATGCCTGTTTCTTCAATTTCAGCTCCTGATTTCACCACGATGCCTCACATATGGAGCCGAGTTATGCATCTCTGTGTGCCTGCAACAAGTCAGTTCTGTAGTCACTAGATGTCGATGTGGTTATGGTGAAATTGGGAATTCAATTAAGTAACTTACTGGAACTTAAACGCACATCTGGCTGGTACTGATAACTCTTTAAGTAACCGTCACGTCGCCCCAGCTCTCCCCAACACTCCCCCCATCCCCCCTCCCCCTCC
>NW_004798572.1:17646-19843 GCF_000002075.1 Aplysia californica | reverse complement strand
AGAGAGAGAGAGAGAGAGAGAGAGAGAGAGAATGCCGAGTGTGGAAGAAGGTGGAGAAGGTGGGGGTGATCTTTGTCACCTCTCTGGTGGAATCAAATCGAGATCCATCAAGAGGTGAATGTATCTCCGACACCCTGTCGATTCGATGCTCGAGACTGCAGCAGTGGACAGTTTAAGGAAGACGACAAGCGGACAACTACTCGTAACTTCAGGTTAAGACGTATTGGATTTTTTAATGTGTTTTAGTTTCGAACGCTTCTATTCTATCTATTTTTTTAATGACTGGTAAAATAACTTCATGGAAATCAATGAAAAGAAATTAGATTTATATAATGTATTCCAAAACATTTGGTTTCTTAGGAGACTGTTGAGAATATCGGGGAAGGAAAAAGTAATCAAATGAGGTAGTGCTTGGTGAAGCCCAGGTGGGACGCTCACTGTTCAAAACAGTCGGGAAACGACAATTAATGCAGTTTTTGAGACACCTGAATAGACATAAGGATCTTGAACATCTAGCTCTCACTGGCAAAATTGAAGACAAACGAGGTAGGGGTAGGCCCAGAGCAATACTTAGGGAACCTAAACAAATGGATTACGTGTGAAAGACCATGGTGACGTAGCTTTTCAAAGAGCATCCGAGCAACGGATTGAATGGAGAACCATGATCGCCGATGTGACACTAAATAAATGAATGAACCAATGAATTCCAAACATGAGGCAATGATCAACTCTTGGCATTGCTTGCCAATCAGTTGTGCTAATTCGGTTTAGCGACTCGATAGTCCCATTCTGGCTCTAAAGTCTCACCTGACCCCGAAGGCTTGCGAGATAAAATAAAAGAGGCATGTGTTCTAACCTGGGTAAATGAGGTTTGTTTCTGATTTTGTCGTGTAAGTCATCAGGAGCTGAGCGGGAAGATGCCCACCCTTTACCTCCCTTTCACACAATATCAAAAGCATAAGTCCATGTTTAAAAATAACAGAATTGAAAATATGACTTCTATTGTGATCTAAAGTGTGACCTGCGACGAGAAACACAGGCTTTCCCATCTTCCCTCGCAGCTACTGTGGACTTACTCGACGAAGTCAGAAACAAGCTTCACGTACCCAGGTAAGTTTGCTTGTTTCTTTGAGCGTACTTTGTGATGTCAGTCAGACTCATAGTAAATGGACAACGACCACAGTTTCTCGTGGCTGAGGTATCTCTTTCACTTTCCAGTTCAGTCTTGACTCTCAAGATCTAAACGACACTGATCATGTTTGACATGCTCCATCCCCCTCCCCGACCCCCACTCATCAATACCACCTCCCCCTCCCAAACACCCCCTATACTGGTCCCAGTACTACTTGCTCACCACAGGTGCAGCACACGAGACCTCTCTAATACTTTCCTCAGTTAAAACAAACTTGGGCTGAATAAGTCTGCGTTTTGTCGTCTACATCCCCGCGTCCCTGCCTTAACAGAGAGTTGGTGCTCACGATTCCGGAGAAAGTTTCCCCTTTTTTGTCGCCCTCTGAGCGATCAGCAACCCTACCTTTTGTAGCCATCTGAGGGATCAACAAGCCTACTTTTGTGGCTGTCTCCCGATCAACAAGCCCTCAATGTGGTCAAGAGGCGCACGCTAACTACAGTTTAATTACAGGTTATTATCGCTCAGACAATGGTGAGTGGGCGGGGCTATCAATAGCCGGAGGACGCCGCGTGGAGGACGCGCTGATTGTTTCGGTGACAGGTCCAAGTTGTGTCGTCTGCAAACCTCATGACGATTGTTGCAGGCGGTCAGCGGGCTGGAGTGGACACTTCAGGACTGGCCGCGACACTGGGAGACAAATACCTGAACTATAGTTGGGGACAAAAGTGCGGGGGGGGGTGTAAGGGGTGGGGATGGACGAGGGGAAGGGGAATAGGGAGTGGATGGGGAGAGGGGGGAGATGGTATGGATGAGTGGGGGTGGGGGAAGAGGTGGAGCTTGTCAAACTTGATTAGTGTCGTACAGATCTTGAGAGTCAAGATTGGAAAGTGAAAGAAATACCGTTGACACAAGAAACTTTGTGATTGTTGTCACTTTGTAATGAGTGTCTTAGTGGCACATTTACAACTAGTGCACTGAGTTTGTCAAGTCAATCTGTCCGTTAACAGTTGTGGCATGTTAAAAGACAGCAAGTAGGACAGGCCATTCAGAGGTGCCCCCCCCCCC
>NW_004798572.1:15143-17546 GCF_000002075.1 Aplysia californica | reverse complement strand
CAACTCCCTAGCCCACCCCACCCCCTGCCCAACCGCAGATTAGAAAATCTACATTGTATAGAAAGACGTAGGAGGAAGAGAACGCGCAACACACTATGGATCAACAGAACACGGAGGTTTTCACAACAAGTTCAATCTCAGAAATTCCCAGAACGGAATCACTGAGAAGTGTCTCGTCCTATTCACCGATCTGTCACTTGTCCCAGTTTCCACTTCAAGTCCCCAACTCTCGACAGAAAAACATCTCCAGTTGGCCTGACAAAGACGCTGCAAGTTTTCCACAGTGGCAGGGGTGATAGTGTCGAGATGTGAACAATAAGAAAACGGGAGCCATCAACAGAAGAGCTTTCTAAGTAGAGAGTTGTTAAAAGATTGTCCTGCTGCAAGACAGATGGCCCTTTTGACAACAACAGACCTCCCAGTCTCGTATCCCCCCTCCCCGTTCATAGTATCGCCCTCCCCCCTCCTTCTAACCTCACCATGACTTCTCTCCCCATTAGCTTCATTGCTCCTTATGGTACTGATCATTTAAGGATTATTTGTCGTCATATCCTGCCGCGGCGCTACTTTTCTTTCTAATCCTTCATTCAAAGAATCAGCGGCAAAATCTCACACAAACCTCACCACAAACCTCACCTTTTGGTTCCAGTGAGAAGATTTTAATTGCCGGTGACCGGATGGGGGACTGGACAATGGTCATCGCTCACCTCCCCGCCAGGGAGTGCAGGTAATGACCGGCCCCAAACGTCCACACGGACAAAGACAGACAGACGGACAAAGACAGACAGACAGACGAGCTATAGCCCGGAGTTTGATGGATTTCCTTTTGATGTTATCCGCTGCAGGCTGGGAGATTTGCGAAAATGTCGGCCCCCCCCTCATAAATAATAATATCGAAATAATATAAAAACTAAAGAGGAAGGTTCTTTTATCCATCCTACGCCGTTGCTACGTGTAGCTGAATGTCAGTGTGACAATGTATGTTGGTGCTAAAGTCAAATTCGTGTATTTTTAAAAAGTGAAATTGTTACATTGTATAAAAACCCTTTTTCTTTTTTTTTCTTTTTAACAGCTGATAATATATTATATTAGCTTCCTAATTAACTGAAATTGAGAAAAGGAGTATTCCACAATTTTGACTGGAGCACTGCACCCCCTCCTTCCACACACACACACACACACACACACACACACACTCACTCACTCACACACACACACACACACACACACACACACACACACACACACAAAATACTCATATCTTTCTGCTGCCCCTGAATACCCCTGCTTTCCCCTGTTATTTTCAAACAATGATGAGGCCGTTGAATTTGTTTTAACGAATTTTCACTTAAGTGTAGTCAGAAAGTTTCCTAGACAGATTATCCACAATTTCAAGCCGAACAAAAACACCTCGAAATTAAGCACACAACCCCCCTCCCCCCACACCCCACACCACCCCATCCCCCAAAAAACAAACAAACAAACACAAACAAATTAACAAACAAAAAAACAACAACAAAAGAGCAACTTCTGAAAGAAGATGAAGTTATGGTGAAACCGTCTGCATGATACCTTAAACAACAGAGAGGTCTAGGGTGTAACTGTCTGGGGTTTAGTAATAACAATAAAACAATTTATTACGATTTTTCCAAGACTTTATTTCCGCGATAGATGTCACAAGTCGTGAAGGCATGACGTATGGCACACACCTTCACCTGTTTTGTTGTTTGAAGTTTTTGGTTATTTATATTGGGGGGTTTTTTCTTCTTTTTTTCGAGGGGGGGGTACTTTTATTGAGTGGGTGGGGTGGGGCTGCGTGGGGAGGGAGCTTTTCTAAAGTTCAGGACACTGTCAGGCAACTCAAAAGGCCAGATGTTCCGACGTCTTAATAACGGAGATTTTTCAGCCATGACTTCAGGACAACTAGCCTTTTTTTCTGGCAAAACCCCAGCGATATGGGGAGGGACGTAAAAACCCCTGTCTCTGATTCAGATCCCTCCCCCCTCTTCAACCCCACTGGCCCTGCCCCAACCCCACCCTGACTCGTCGCCAATAACCACTCTCAAAAGTTTTCTCGAGATGCCTTCAGAAAGATCCGATCTGTATCCTCTTGTTTCAAGCAGCTTGGTGTACTTCAGAGTTCCGTTTTAGTCTCTTGTACAAAGTGGGGCGACAGTAAATTATCGTCACAGATGGTCCGGTATCTGTGTATGTGTGTGTGTGTGTGTATGTGTGTGTGTGTGTGTGTGTGTGTGTCTGTTTTTGTTTTTATTTTTGTAAAGTGTTTTACGGCGCTCGCAACAGCATAGGTCATATGAGCGCGCGGGACACACCTAATATTTTCAGTTGGTAGGAAATTTGGAATTTTGCCCGGGTGGCGGCCGAAGCCTACTCTTATCGATT
>NW_004798572.1:10414-12459 GCF_000002075.1 Aplysia californica | reverse complement strand
CATACACACACACACACACACACACACACACATACACACACATACTCACACACCTACACTCACAAACACACATACACACATACACACATACACAAACACAAACACACATACACACACATACACAAACACACACACACATACACACACACACACACACACACAAACACACACACACACACACGTCCTCGTTGCAAGGTGTTAGAGAAACCAAAAGAAGACAACGTCAAGCCTTGAGAGACAATATAGACATAACACCACACAAGCCACCGAATACATCCGGAGAAAGAGAAACGGATAGCGAGGGTCAGGTAATTCATCCTGGAGGTGTCTAAGCCTAGATCGTATGGCTAAATTGTGAAGGAAGAGGGGATGCGGGAGGGGGGTGGCGGGGGAGGGTGAACCAGAGAGTTGTGTTCTGTCACGGCTGTATTGTGCCAGGAACAGAGGGATTGTGGAGGCTTTGTCCGACAGTGACTGTGTGAATCCGGGGTGTCTGAGCCGGGGAAGAACAGGGTATGTTGGGTGCCAAGTGTTGTAAACTTTGCTGTTTGGTGTAAGCCTTGGGGTGTGGTTAGTGTCTTAATAGAGATCGTATGTTGGAAGGAGGATGGGAACAGATTTAATACCGAGGAAGGAAGGAGGGGAAAGAAGAGGAAGGAAGGAAGGAAGGAAGGAAGGAAGGAAGGAAGGAAGGAAGGAAGGAAGGAAGGAAGGAAGGAAGGAAAGAAGTGTGAAAGAAAGAAAGAAGTGTGAAAGAAAGAAAGGAAGGAATCAAAAAAGGAGGAGAGAGAAGAGGTAATAAAAAAGGAAGGAGTGGAGAAACTTAGTACATGTATTGAGAAAAGAAGGGGGAGGGGGGGGAGGAAAGACGGAGGGAAGCAGTTTAGTTCCGGTATGGGGTGATATGGACGGAAAGACCAAAAGAAGTACTCGGGAACTGTCTTATTGTATCATACTGCAAGTGACACCTTTTGTCAAGGTTTCCAGAATTTGTTTTTCAAACTTGGGTCCTAATCTTCGTAATAAATAAATAGAAAAATATGTACAAACACATAATGAATGCTGGCAGTATTTTTTTTTTCACAACTTAAAGTGGGCAAACTCAGGTAGAATCTGAACAACCATAATAAGTTAATGTTTAGTAAGAATTTTACGACACCTACAACATAATTAGATAATGATATAAGTGCCAAACCAATAATTAGAAGTTTACTAGATAGCAGCAAAAAAATAAAAGAAGGAGAACTGAAAAGGAGGATAGATGTTTTACAGGAGGGAAGGACAAGCCACACAAAATCCCCCGCCAACCACCTACTGAAAGGAATTTTATACATATTAATGAAATAACAAAGAAAAATGACAAACAAAACAGTTTCATCAACATTGTTTAAAGGCCACGATCAGCTTTTCAGACCTAAGTCAAAACTATAAAATATCGGCCATGGCTTAACTTAACTACGTTTTTGTTATTGAGAAAAGGATTAAGAGAATCAAAGTCAAACATAATCGTATGTTCCGAGAGTTATTTGGTTTGGCTTTGTTTTGTTTCGTTGGGTTTGTTTTTTTTCTTCTAATTATATGTTGAGAAGATCAGACAGAGTAGCACTTGCAAAAGAAATCTTTTGCAAAAAAAGCAAACAACAACAACAAAACAAAACAAAACAAAAAACCAGCAGACATGGGCAGTAACTAGTAACCCCTACGTCAAAGTCATGTCAGGCCAGTAACAAGCGTGGCTTGGTCTGGCTTTAAACAAATGTTTCTTCTTTTTTATTTTCCATTTTATCTCTCTTTTCTTTTTCTTCATCTTTTTCTCTTAACCCCCCCCCCCCAAAAAAAAACACGACAAAAAACAAAAAACAACAACAACAACCAAGCACCTGCTGTCAGCATAAGCTTTCCCTTCTTAAACACATCATGCTTCTCCTTATTGTCAGCACTGATGGATTCTAAAGTCCTGCACATGTACAAAAAACAAACCTTCTTACAAGTATGTATGTATGTATGTATGTATGTATGTATGTATGTATGTATGTATGTATGTA
>NW_004798572.1:5066-8422 GCF_000002075.1 Aplysia californica | reverse complement strand
GTGGGGATTAAAAGCAAAACAAATTAACTAGCTTCATGGGGAAACCAACAACTCCACACGTCCAAAAATTAACCAGCGCCTGGTTCAACAGTTTCGTGACAAATATTAATATATTTAAAATATCATTGTCAGCGATAGAGCAAACTCGCGTTATCAAATAGAATTAATGTGGACAATTATATTCCTAGGCCTCCACAGTGGTATCAAAGATTCTCCATTCTCTACTAGTGGAGAACCTTTGGTGGTATGAACAAGTTGGAGCCTGGGCAGGGGTGGGAGGGGAGGGGATAGTTCTCAGCTAATGCTTCAGACACACATGGACAGAGAGACAGTGAGGGACGGGAACGGCAAGAAGGAAGATCGGGAGGAGGAGGAGGAGGAGGAGGAGGAAAAGGAAGAGGAGGAGGAGGAAAAATGGAAGGAGGAGGACGAGGAGGAGTAATAATGATGATAGTGTTTAACGATTGGTGATGTTGCTGATGGTGTTGACGATGATGATGATATCATTTTAATCGTCGTCGTCGTTGACCTCCTCCTACCCCTCTTCCTCCTCATCATTCATACATTCATGCACCAACATCCAGAAACAAAAATTACGCAAAAATATAAAAAATCTCCTCCCCTCCCTTTTACCTTTCCCCTACCTGCCTCTATTAATTTGAGATTATACGTAGGTCAACCAGTGAACCAGTGATCACGTGCCACACGCCATCCCAGCAGCCCCTAGCGGCGAGCCACGACGTCACAGCGCCGTCACCGAGACGTCACAGCGACGTCATCACGACAGGTAATGGACGCTTATCACAACAGCCTCCAGGGGGGATAATTGGCGGCATAAAGGGGGATAATGAGGGGGACAATGCAAAGCTTGAGCACTAATTTCACTTGAGACAATTTGGCCCAGCGGGTGGCATAACGGTTTTGTGCCTTATGCGAGTGTCAGATAGGGACTGAGACGACAGGTGAATCAAGACTGTAGTATTTGTGTGTGTGTGGTGGAAGGAGGGGAGGGGTGGAGGATACTGGTCATAGTAGTGTGGGAAGACCTTGAGGGGCAGGGGGAGGCAGACAGCAAAAAAGAGACAGGTGGAAGGGGGTAGAGTAGGGGGGGGGGCAGACTGAGGGTCAACGTGAAGATGAATGTATGAAGTCTTCTGATTGACAGGCGACGCCTTGTTGACCGATCTGATTCTTGATTAAGAGATGTCAGGACGATAATTGTCTTCGTTTAGTGTCCTACGTCACCGTTCTGACTACCGTGGGGAGTGTGCTCAACGGGTGACAGCCAGGATTTGGTGTGTTGTAGTAGTAGGATCAGCTTAATGTGTTGTAGGCTTAGTGTGTTATATTAGGATCACCTTAGTGTATTGTGGTAGGATAAATAGGATAAGGTTTATTTGTGTAGTGATTAGGATCTGGTGTGTCGCAACATGACAGACTTCTTTGTACAAATCCTCCCAGTTAACACGATGTGACACGACTGTCTATCCTGGGACTGTTGTCAGATTCAGAGAGCTATGGCTACAGAGATACAGAGAAGACTATCTATCAAACAACTCCATCTACTTTATGTATCTGTCCATCCAGCGATCCACATTCCCAATTTTCAGTTCGTAGCATGTCTGAGATCTATCAATCTGTGAATGTTTCAAAGATCTATTTTTTCCGCCTTAATTTGGGTTTGAGGTCGGTAAATAGAGAAATGCTATCTATCTATCTATCTATCTATCTATCTATCTATCTATCTATCTATCTATCTAAATGTCAACCTGATATATTTACTTACATTTCTCCTTTTCTATCCTTTTTTGTCTCTGCTTCCTTCTTGCCTCTTTGGGTCAGCTTGGGCTGAGAGGGTTACCAGTCAACATCCAAACAGAAAGAAGGAGATATTACTCGATAAAAAATCTCCCGACTCGGGTATGGAACTCGGGACTTCTACGTGCGACTGGGACGCCTCGCCGGTACACCACAAACACCGGTGTATTTATCTGTATATCTCTATGGCTACAAACTGCAGAGAAAAATTCATCGTCAGTACAAAGTGAGTTATTTATTCTATCAACGACACATCAGTGCATAAAGTTTATCCCAGGCACTTGTAGAGCGGACTCGTCAAAAGGACAAAAATACTCTACGTGCGTCCACCCCCCATTCCTTACCACAGCGACTGTCAACAAACCAATAACGAAAATTGAATTAATTTAGTTGCTTTTTTTACGTTCCCATCATAACGATTTTGATAATTTAGGAGGCAGGCTTTCGACCCTGTCTACTAGAGGGCCAACCCCAGCCTGAGAGGGATACAACAGTCACGAAAAAAGGACAAAGATACCTCTACTCGATAAAAGATGTGTATTATCCATTTGAGAATCGAACTCTCTGTCTCCTGCGTGTGACAGCGGAAGTTCCTAAAGGCTACACCACAGACTCCGGTAATAAACCAGGATAGCCACAGACACAACAACAAAACTTCTGGCACGTCCATGCCAACGACCCACAAGGACAGCATCAAAGGTGCGACAACTCACCGAAGAGCCATCAGCTACTGGCCCCCCACTGTAAACACAGGCGCTCGGGATTAACAGATCTCTCCACAACGTAAGACGTTACGTCACAGCGGTCACGTCAGGAAAATCCTTCTGGCAACTCTCGAGGGAAATGTTGTTTTAAAAGTAAGACCTTTTCTCTGGAATGGTACTCACATTGCACATTGAACATTAAAACTCTTTTAATTTCTGTTAATGCATGCATATTAAAAAATGTCTCATCTAAGTTATTGTAGTGTCGATAGTGTAATGGCTAGACTAGCGGACCGTTATTGTCATAGTGCGGGTTCGGAATTGGGTCTTAGAAAAGACTCAACAGAACTATTCCCGCTTGATCGAGCCGTGTCGGAGATAAAAGGTATTTATACCACCAGTAAAACTTTCGTCAATATCCGCATCGCTAACACTGTGAGGCAATGTGGTGAAACCAGGCTCGTCAAAGTAACAAAATCGGAGAAACAGATATTTTCCTGCCAGTTTTTCCAATTTTAATCATTTTTTTGTTGTTGCTTAACCTCTTTTATGTTAATACAAAAACACATTTTCATGTGAATTTTTTTGAAAAACGTTGATTAATGGCATACAATTTTTGAAACTTTTTAGTTTCCAAGGACTCTCAAGCTAATGAAGTTACCACTTTTTGGCGGCAATTTTCTGACCAGTTTTGCCTCTGAAACCAGGCTACCCTCACATGTTTCAATCCCAAATACATCCACTTTCGATTCTACATAGATGGATATTTCCCCCCCAAAAGCAAGTCAAATGAACAGGTTTTGAGATGATACCAATAACCCCATATATATATAT
>NW_004798572.1:0-609 GCF_000002075.1 Aplysia californica | reverse complement strand
CTTCACCTTCACCTTCACCTTCATCTTCACCTTCACCTTCACCTTCACCTTCACCTTCACTTTCACCTTCACCTTCACCTTCACCTTCACATTCATCTTCATCTTCACCTTCACTTGCCCCCTAGTCTGGCTGAGCGTTGGGGCATGACTGTGGATATTACAACCATCTTCTTCAACTCCCCACTGTTCTCAGCTTTCCGTCGTAAGATGTTCCAATCATGACCAGTCCACTCTTTTATGTCTTCCCCTATACGATCTCTCTGACCGTCTAGGTCTTCCCTCATCGTTTCCTCGGTCTGCCTCTTCGTCTCCCTCCTTTTGTTGTTCCCTGTAGGGTTACGTTGGCCAGTCCTCAGTTTTGTCTAGTAATTTTTGTTAAAATGTTATGTTTTGTCCTATCATGTTGTATTTGTTGAAATGTTCTTTTTTGGTGTTTCACTACAAACGACAAATTTTGTCCTGCATTGGTTGACATATTTTTGTCTGTGTTCTTGTTACAGATATAATTTTTTTTTTTTGAAAAATAAAATGTTCTGTTTTGACCTACCCCTATGAATCTAGATGACCAATTTTGTCTTGTATTTGTTTATATATTCTGTTCTGATGTGA
>NW_004798571.1:125082-126367 GCF_000002075.1 Aplysia californica | reverse complement strand
ATTCCACCACGCTGCCTCACATATAAGTGCCGACCAGTTGAGATATTCTACCCTTCCCATTGACAGGTTAGCCATGACAAGCAGAGCAGAATTATCCCGCTTTCTAACGTCTTAAATCGTATCGATGGGGGTGTAATACACCCACAATTGAAAAAAGAAAGCTATCAATCACCTACAGAGAAAGAAACAGACCACGATCTTCCGCCTACGAACAGAACATGCACAGCTCAACCTCCACCTGAACAGAATAAACCCGGAACTTCCCCCATTGTGTCCCTTGTGTGACTATGCATATGAGACTGTGGAGCATCACCTGTTCCACTGCGCAGCCCTAAATGACATCAAAGCTACCCTTCTCCCTCCGAGACCTAACATTGACAACACACTCTATAGTCACGAGACGGGAAGTATTTCTCGTTCCCGGGACCGGTCTCGGCGAGATGTAGGTCAGCTTCTTGGTCTTCTCGCTCGGGAAGGAAAAAGTGCTTCCCGACCGTCTCTACTTTATGGAACATTACAACAACTGCAGCAAACCTGCACTTATCACTACATGGCATTGGACAGAACGGCGAGAGCCCAGCTGTTGCTGAATCGATAACAACAACAACAACAACAACAACAACAACAACAACAACAACAACAATAACAACAACAACAACAAGAAAGCTAGAAAACTAAATGGCTACCGGGAAGTGCAGCCACCTCTTTGACCCTCAAGTGTATGAGAAAACAGCACAAGCCTTGTGCGACCTTCTGTCAGAAAACTCAGAACAGTCTAATGAGAATCTTTGTGTCGCGACGCAGTGGAATCAGGCGCTCGTCAATGTTTGGGCATAGGGAGTTATTAGTATCATCTTAAAGGCTGTTCGTTTGTCTTGCTTTGAACGAAAAAAATATCAATTTATCGAGAATAGATGTCGAGATGTTTTGCGACTCAAGCAGGTGGGTTCGCCTGGTTTCAAAGATATAATTAGCAAGAAAATGGCCGCCATAGTTTAAGTCCTTCGAAAATGCAAATTTAAACTTGGTAGCCTTTGATCAACGTTTTTCCCCCTTAAAATCCACACATAAAGTGTTTTTGAATATACATACCAGGTGTTGAGCCAAAAAAAAATTACAAAATTAGGAAAAAAAATTCCAAAGTGGCCGGATAATGCTGATTTGTCTGATTTCAAAAGTTTGCCGAGCGCCTGGTTATACCACCGTGCCTCACCAATAAAAACAACGTTTTTTGAAAAATAAAATGCCTCAAACGCTGAAGATTATGTCCAGCAAATCATCTAGG
>NW_004798571.1:121039-121865 GCF_000002075.1 Aplysia californica | reverse complement strand
TATATATACACACACACATATATTCACACACACACACACACACACACACACACACATACACAAGCACTCTGATCACACTAACACTCAAACACCAGTCGACTCGTTTAGAACGAAAAAAAAATGCAGCTGGTTTTTTTTAACTTATTGACCTCATTCGAGGTTTGACTAACTGATAACTTTCCGCTTTCCGGGAATTGAGTCGATAGTGTCGTAAAACACCTACTCAATCAATTAGAAGAAAAAAACTTTCGGGGTCATGCGAGTGTAAGTACTGTAAGCCAGGGCGGAACTGACTTTTGGAGGGACGCAACAGGTGGTCCTGTCCCTCCGTTTTTCTCTGTTTTGTCTTAGTTTTACGGCCCTCGAAACTCCATAAGGTCATAATATGAGTGCGCGGGACACATTAAACATTAACTGCTGGTAGGAAACTTTGAATTCTGCCCAGGTGGCGACTGAAGCCTACTCTTATCGGTTTTAGATTTGTTTTATTTGTCGATTTTGGATATATTTTCGCTACAGCTTGGATTATTTTCTATACGTGCTTATTCGGGAATGTTCAAAGCATCTCTGTAGACCAAACACCGTATCAAAATGTGTTCAGTCTCGTAACATGAAACAACTCGATGTCTCATCGTTTAAATCGGATATAAACTTCGTTCTCAGCTCTACGCCTGACACCTCTGTAGATCAATTCTCTTTCAGTTCTGCGCAATGCATTGGACAAACATGCTCCCGTAGTCACTCGTAACATCTCACCAAGACCAGCATCTCCGAGGTTTACTCTCAAGATCAAAGAGGCAAAAAAAACAAGGAAGGGAAGCGGAGA
>NW_004798571.1:116759-117948 GCF_000002075.1 Aplysia californica | reverse complement strand
AAGGGGGGGGGCAGGCAGGCAGGCAGACAGAGAGACAGAGAGACAGAGAGACAGACAGAGAGACAGTTAGACAGACAGACAGACATACAGACAGACAGACAGACAGAGACAGAGATAGATAGAGAAGGAGAGAAAGAAATAATTAGGTGATGATAGTAGAAACATGTTTTCAGTGTCCCAAAACTGTAACATTAGATTCTATTGTTTGCCCAACGAATTCAATTAATTATGCAAATAATGAAAATAATATTTTGGCACCGTTATTTTCCACGGTTCATATTCATCGGGGACCGTATTTAAACATGGCCCTGTTTGATTTATCCGGGCGACTGCTGTGGCCATATGTGATGCAGCGTGGTGGAATCAGGCTCTCGTCAATTTTTGGGCATGTAGAGTTATTGGTATCACTTTAAAGCTTGTTCACTTGTCTTTATTTGGATGGAAAAATATCCATTTACCTTGAATACAAGTCGAGATATTTGCGAAAGAAGGAGGTGTGGGTCACTTGTTTTCAGAGGTAAAATTAGTGAGAAAATGGCAGCAAAAGATTAGTTTTTTCCTTAGCTTAAGAGTCCGTGGTAACTGAAAATTTACATATTTGTGCCTTTAATCAACGCTTTTCAGAAAAATCAACACAGAAATGAGTTCCTTAAAGGGCATGAAAGGTGTTGAGCCAAAATACAAAAATTTGATACACATTCACAAACCTGCGGAAAAATGCAAGTTTCTTCTCTTTAATTATTTTCATGAGAGCCTGATTCCACCACGCTGTCTCACATATAATTTGGGACACGAGGCAGTGAGTTGGGCGCTCGTCAAGTTTTGGGCCAGTAGAGTTTACGAAGAATTTTATTAATAAAATGGAATGACTTTATTACAAATAATGAAGTGTTGGAAAGAGTTTTTTTATTATTTTTTTTGGTAAGTGTTTTACGGCTCTCGCAACTACATAAGGTGATATGAGCGCGCGGGACACGCCTAATACTTTTAGTTGGTAGGAGACAGAGACAGAGAACCAGACAGACAGAGAGACAGAGAGACGGAGAGAGAGAGAGACAGAGAGACAGAGAGAGAGAGGCAGAGAAAGAGAGACACAGAGAGACACAAAGAGAGAGAGAGAGAGGGAGAGAGAGAGAGAGAGAGAGAGAGAGAGAGACAGAGACAGAGACAGAGACAGAGAGACAGAGAG
>NW_004798571.1:114376-115395 GCF_000002075.1 Aplysia californica | reverse complement strand
CCTCTCTCTCTCTCTCTCTCTCTCTCTCTCTCTCTCTTTACCCCAACTTCTGTCTCTCTCGCTCCCCGTAAACTCCAGACTGACACCTAGGTTGGGAGCAGACCCGTTGTAATATATTAAAGCTGGGCCAACGGTCGATTCCCGAACCGATTCCCACGATTAATGCTACGGAAAAAAAGTTCCGATTCCTTTTTCTGTAAACCAACGATTACCAGTTACTTTAATCATTAAAATCTTCGTTAAAAAAAATAGAAAAAACAAAATTGATGCTTCGTAATATGTAGTTTGCTTCCCAAACCAATGTCATCTAAAACCTGAAGTTGCTCGGAGCCAACCAGGTAACCAACGGAAGGAATCACATCATTGGAAAGTAAGTCATTTTGGATTCGGAGTCGATCTCTAGGATTTCGAGCTTTCAATAATCGGGAACAAAACCGCCCAGCACTATAAGATATCTACTTCTCTCTACCACCGATATCTCTCTACGCCACGCTTCTCAAACTCATTTCTCTTGGAGTTATCGAGACAATTCGAACGATAAAACCAAGTTGCCCACATTATTGCATAGCGTGGCAGGGGGGGGGAGGGGTTATCTGTACGAACGGGGCTGTCGGGGTCTTGTAGTAGCACTTTCGCGAAGACCTGAGTGTAACTAAGTTACTTGAAAAAGTTTAGGAAGTGAGAAAATTGGAGCACTTTTATTAGCGGTGGAAAGATGGCGCGTAGTGTACTGTATTCGTTTAGTGTAATGTGTTTGTTTTATATAAAGTTTATGTATTTAATTTATTTAAGTGTATAATACCTATTATACACCAAGGCTACAATGTGTGTTGAGATACAAAGAGAGACAGAGAGAGAGAGAGAGAGAGAGAGAGAGAGAAAGAGAGAGAGAAGAGAGTGAGAGAGAAACATAGGGAGACAGAGGGAGAGACGGAGAGTAAGAGGAAGAGAGAGAGGGGGCACACAGAGAGAGAGGGCACAGAGAGAGAGAGAGAGAGAGAGAGAGAGAGAGAGAGAGA
>NW_004798571.1:111316-112718 GCF_000002075.1 Aplysia californica | reverse complement strand
GGGTGAGAGCACAAACAATAACCCGAAAAGTATCGAAAATAAAATAAAAAAGAAGGATCAACACAAAAAAGCACTCAATTTACTTAAAAAAGAATTGTTGAATATCGTCTGATTACTAAACTAAATCAGTTTACTATCATCTCCGAATGGATATAATGTGTCCTTAGATAAACCGAAGTCTGTGATGGAAAACTTTAAAATGAGACTTTTTAAAAATGATTTAATCAGAAACTGAGACACTAAGCCGAGGCTTCTAAAAACAGATGGTCATCGACTTGCAAAATAGAAGCCATCTAGAAAATAATATTGAAACATGATGGCATAGACTCATCTTCTTACAACATTCACTAACCATTATTCGTTTGTTTGTTCTAGACGTTATGCATTTTTACATTATTTGAAAGATAATATTTCAAAAAACAATCAACAACTGATAACACAAAGGACGACAAAATTCAGCTATCGTAGGTATATTTAGAGCAAATTGATTGCCGTGTATCATTAACCAAGGCTGCTCTGTTGACGCCGAAAGAATGTGAGGCAGCGTGGAGGAATCAAGCTCTCGTCAAAATAATCAAAGTGAAGAAACTTGCATTTTTCCGCAGGTTTGTGATTTTTTCTCGAACTTTTGTTTTTTTGGCTCAACACATTTCATGCCCATTACCAAACTCATTTCTGTGTGAATTTTTCTGAAAAACGTAGATTAAAGGCACAAAAAATGTAAATTTTCTGTTACCACGGACTCTTAATTAAGATAAGTAAATAACTAATCTCTGGCGGCCATTTTCTCACCAATTTTACCTCTGAAAACAGGTGACCTCCACCTCCTTCTTTCGCAAATATCTCGATTTGTATTCAAGATAAATGAATATTTTTTTTGTCCAAATAAAGACAAGAGAACAAGCTTTAAGATGGTACCAATAACTCTACATGCCGAAAAATTGACGAGAGCCTGATTCCACCACGCTGCCTCACATATTCGGAGTCGTTATCAAGATATTCACATTCAATAAGTGTATTTGACAAAGCTTAATGTGTTGTGAAATTCAAAATTTTTTACGTCAAGCCTCTCAAAATACGCTACCTAAGAATTACAAAATGTGAGTCAGCGTGATGGAATCAGGCTCTCGTCAAAATAATCAAAGTGAAGAAACTTGCATTTTTCTGCAGGTTTGTGAATTTTTATCAAATTTTTCTTTTTTTTTTTAGCTCAACACCTTTCAAGGCCATTAAAGAACTCATTTCTATGTGTTTTTTTTTTCTTAAAAGCGTCGATTAAAGGCACAAAAATGTAAATTTTCAATTACCACGGACAATTAAGCTAAGGAAATGACTTATCTTTGGGGGCCATTTTCTCACAAATTTTACCTCTGAAAACAGGTGACCCCCACCTCCCTCTTTC
>NW_004798571.1:109742-110756 GCF_000002075.1 Aplysia californica | reverse complement strand
TCTTATTTCTCCCCATACCGGGCATGTTTGTCACCACCATTTCCTCATAAAGTCAATATTTTATTTTTCTGTATCGGCCTTTTTCTCAAAAGGCGAGTTTTCTCTTTCCTTTTTAAAATAACTCCACAATTTTTCTTCCAATCTTCATGAAATTTTCACAGAATAAGATGTAATACTAAAAATTTGTCTGTTGAATTTTTGATATAAGGAATATATTTTTTTGGTAGCGTCCGGAGTGTGGATTTTCCCGGATTTTTCGCAAACTTGAACACTACCTCAGGAAAAATGTATTAACAATTTTGAAATTCGTTTTTGGAAAAAAAGAACCAACACATTTTTAGATCTAATGTTCGCTAATATGCTTGCGAAAAAACAATGAGTTTCCATGAAAAACAAGTGCGGTATTCATTACGTAAGACATGTCAACAAAATCCAATATGGCCGCCGTATCCAAGGATATAACATTTTTTTCTCAAGTTTGAGTGCAGATTTTAAGACTCCTTGTTATATGTGTGAGATTTGATAAAACTTGGTCCACTGACAAGCGAGATAGCCTTCAGGTATAACGCCCCCACCCCCTCCCCGTTAAAGAGTTCACTAAGCTTTAATCGCAAGTCCCAAGGACGACGCGTAAACATAGTACATCTTGTCAGTCTGTGAGTAGCGTGCATAGATCACGCGCGGTTGGTGAGTACCTTCTGCGCTGGCGATTTGGGGGGAGGGGGGAGGGCTGAGCATGCTCGTTTGAGGCCACAGACAGCTGTGAGCGGGAGCGAAAGTATTTATTAGTCCGAGACGAGACTAATAAATTAATGTAATTATTCGGTGCTGAGCACGATGCCCCCACAGCATGCTTTTTCTTATCGAAAAAGATAACATAAGGAACTTTATTCTCTCTGTCTTTTCCCACCCCCTCCCCCCATCTCTTTCTCTCTCTCTCTCTCTCTCTCTCTCTCTCTCTCTCTCTCTCTCTCTCTCTCTCTCTCTCTCTCTCTCTCTCTCTCTCTATCCCTC
>NW_004798571.1:107053-108700 GCF_000002075.1 Aplysia californica | reverse complement strand
GGGGGTTCAAATTTGACCAACACGCGAAAGTTTGCAGTCGGATCCAAGAGGAAGAAAAAACTTTTATTAATTTGTCCTCCCAGGGCGGTATGGTGTGGTGATGGATAGAACAGAAAAATTGGTCACACAACTCTGTGAGTGACGTATCTTGTGTCTAGTAAGGCTTTACACCTTAACAACAACAGCTCAAGGACTCTATGATCGAAGTTAAAGAGGGCAACAACAACCGCCCAACCATCCAGTCAGCTTAATGTTTCGACGTTTATAAATAATTCCATTATTCGAAGTGGGTTTCCTCTCACCGCAAACACACCAGTGTACACAGTCACACGCATTGGGACTCCGCCCTCTTATCTGTGGATCTTAATCTTCAGTAGAGACCACTGGAAATTCCCCGCTGACGAGTTGGGCGCACACTGGCCTTGCAAAGAGAAGTTATGCCCAATGATATACAGGAATAATCTGCGATACCCTTGGAGTTAGCTCCCTTGTGTATATTTGGGATACTGATTTTTCTCTATAAGAAATGCTTTCAAGATGGGTGATAAAATTATATTTTTTTCGGTCACGACCTTTGAATCGTCGATGTCAGAATTTACGAAATGCGCATTCCAATTTGTGTGTCAAAAAGTTGGCTTTTTTCCTCTCATATAAACCTTTTGCTCGGGTTACAAATGTGTCTTTGCGGACATCAGCAAGAAAGCATAACGTCTTCTCCTACGGCCGTGTCGCAGACGAAAATGCGCTTCTCGTTTATCTATAATTGTATGCCTTCCTCCCCCGCCTCTTCCCCCCTCCGCCTTACCCAAATTATTCTCACAACATAGCCTTTTAAAAAAGCAATAGAAAAAACTCTCTCTCGAAGATTTCTTTGTGGAGTCCGCCAGGCCCATTTAGGAAACAAACAAAAAATCATCATCATCATCATCATCATCACCATCATCATCATTATTAGTATTAGCAATAGCTTGAGCAGTAGCAGTAGCAGAAGCAGCGGTAGTAGTTGTAATAGTAGTAGCAGCAGTAGTAGTAGCAGCAGCAGAAGCAGCAGCAATAACAGTGGGAGCAGCAGCAGCATTTTGATATCCACATCATCACCATCATCACTATCATCACCATCATTATCAGCAGCAGCAGCAGCAGCAGCAGCAGCATTTTGATACACACATCAATAATAATGCATGTATTAGCTGTGATTACAATCTGTAAAAGGCACGGGAGATGAAATCATAATAAAGTCGATATTTGCCTCCATTTCTTGTATAATCCCCCGCATAATACGTCTCCATTGAGCATGCTTTCCACGAGGAGCGACCACCCAGTGTGCTCTATAAACGAGGCTCCTGTGATGAGTGGACATAACTGAAATGAAGGCTGCACGCTATGGAACTGCCACAAGTGATGGGATTGTGAAGAGATCGTTCAATTATCTCGTTGAGAATATTTTCTTTTTAATATCTGAGATGGCTCTGTTTATTGTCTCTCCTTATGTGTTCCGATGGGCTCTCATAATGTTATTCTAATTCTAGTCGTTTCTCCTTTAAACTTCCCTTGGGCACGTCGATAGTTGATTTGGTATCAAGCTCCACGTTGATACAAATTACCCTTGTTCAAATCCCGACAGGGGGTACTTGAACTTGGGGGGGG
>NW_004798571.1:100150-103372 GCF_000002075.1 Aplysia californica | reverse complement strand
AGAGAGAGAGAGAGAGAGAGAGAGAGAGAGACTGAGACCAAGACAGGGACAGAGACGGTGAATGGGAGAATATTTCATAGGTCAGAGAGCAGTCATTACCACCCAGAAGCTATGGATTTTTTGGAGGTTTGCGGTTCTTTACCATGGGACCTATAAACGTTGGACTTGACATTTGGCGTCCCCCACCTCCACCCTCATCCACTCCCACCCATGCCTTTCATGTGCTCAACAGAAACTTGCCCTTATATCCCACATTGCTTGCCTAGTGAGTCCGAGAGACTGAAAAGAACCGCGTACTCTTTCAAGAATCGGAAAGTCATCATCTGACAACGGAACAAGAATCGAAACTAATTTCCTGCACGCTAATTTGAAATACTTTTGGGGCACCTTTGTGCTTTGTTGTGTCATCAGTTTATCAGTAAGAAAGGAGTTGTATTATTGCTAATGTATGCAAAAGTTTTGATTTGTATAATCTGTATCAGCCTTACAGTCACCCTACAGGAAAATTATGAATACGAAAGAAAAATAAGGATACAAGCAGTACGTTTCTTCTGCTCTTTCATTGTCACTTGAGTCACTTCCGAAAACAATTAAATGTAGACAGAAGTGACCCGAAGGAAGAAAGAGTTGAAGAAAGAGGCAAATTTTTATGTACACTAATTTTAGTGCAAAGTATATCTGAGATATAATTAAATACAAAAGCACGTCATTTTGGGATATGTTTTAGAACAATAATACGTCTTTTATGTGGGATAATGTGTACAAGTTACCTCTCTGTGAGAGATGTAGATTACAGGCATGTCTCGTGGTGCCGGGGGCACGTAAGTACATTTGTATTTAAAGAAACATTATGTTCTGGCTCGCTTGAAGTCTTCTGTTTTCATAGTGAGTGGTTGGTAAAAAGGTTGATTACAAAAAAAATCATTGTAAATCTTTGGGAATCCCCATGGACACAGTTAAGATCATTTAGGGGTCATGTTACTTGCTGCTTCCACCCTTCATGTTAGGATGCAACATCCCAACAGAAAGAGTACGATACTCGATAAAGTAACGTTTACTCGTGTAAACTTAATTCAGCTCTTCTGAGATGAACGGCGTAGCGCCTAATCATTATCCCACAGAGGCTGGTTCAGTAAAAGCAATGAACTTTCTATGGAATGACGCCACAGAGTAATGGGTGTTCTAATCTCGACATTTCACACATTGCGCGCGTCTCATACTCCATTATACAATTCATCTCGTGTTTCGCCAAAGTCCATCGGAGGCACTTAAATAATAGAGGCCATGCCTTTGTTACTAACGTAATGTAATTGACTGAACCTGAAAGGAACGGTGGAGAATAGTGTGGGTGGTTGGGGGTGAAGAAAGGTGGGTTGGGGTGGGGGGTGAAGAGAGATATTATGGGGCACAAATTGTGTGAAAGGGGTGTGAAATAGGTCATTAGTATTTCCCCCTTTAACATTAATTCCCGGGTCACATATTGCGCTATGATGCACGCCTCTTGTGGTGTGCTGCGGATAATGGAAATGCTTGTGTATCATCATAGACAAAAATACGTACTCAACTTCTTGTTTTTCCTGAGAAGATGTGAAACATTAAGCAAGTCTATTTATAGATTTACTTTACCAAGAACACACAGTAGTTTCACGTGTAACGTAAAAGTGCTAAACCCGTTTTTGACAAAGGTCACACAGTCCATGAGAACTCTGTCGTGAGGAGGGGGTTAGGGTAGGCAGGTACATTTCCATACAGTGACGGAACGGTACAAGAAAATAACACCTCCATCTATTAGTTACATACAGTAAGAGTTTCCGTTGAATTAGGGCTTCTTGTTTCTGTTCTGTGTATTCAGTCGTGACAAGTTCTGTTTCCTATTTGTTTTATTCCGACTGCTTTAAAGATATAGTGTTATTTAGTTTCGTTACTTTTTTCTTTTTCTTTTTCTTTTTCCTTTCTTTATTTTTCTGCTTTAAAATGAGAATGGCTTGTTTGCTTTGGGGTGTAGATATTATGACGGAAGAGTTCGTAGTGATTTGATAAAGCCGTAAGATTAGAAAGAGGGTTGGGGGAGCAGGGGCAGACCATGAAGAAACCAACACTTTTACACTATTATAGAAAACATCATTATTAAAGTATAATTTGCTGTAACATCTTGTAATCCTTTAACATTACTCCATATCAGTGCGTCACATTTCTTATAATGCTGATAGCAAACGGAAATAAGTTTCATCTCCACTTGAAGACTCATAACAAATTCGGCCTCGAAGCCAATAAATTCAGTTGCTGTAAGAACGAAACCTTTAGAGAGATTTAAAGATATTCTAGAGATTTAAAAATTAAGCAAAGTGGCTACATGTGCTCTGCAGTCTCCAAACCGTGACTGTAGAAACCGAACCTCAAAGCCATTCGGTGTTTTTTCAAGCGTTGCCGCTGTGTAATTGTCTTACTTTTCCCGAGGGGAAATTTTCTCTCTCTCTCTCTCTCTCTCTCTCTCTCTCTCTCTCTCTCTCTCTCTCTCTCTCTCTCTCTCTCTCTCTCTCTCTCTCTCTCCCCCCTTTGCTCCTCAAGATACCATTATCCGTTTCACATACTCCTTGCTGATCTCTTCTTGAAATTTTTTTAAAGTACATATATGTCATTTTTAACAATTGAAGAGTGGTTGGTTGGCGGGTGCTCTAGTGTGGTTTGCTTTTTCTTTCCTATCAAACATCTATCGTCCTTGTTTCCCCTTCTTCTTTTTATGTTTGTTACTCTCTTGTAACACCTCTAATCTTCTTGCGCTCGTATGACCTTATGCAGTCGCAAGTGCCGTAACACCTTTACTAAAACTAACTATTAAAGAGTAAGCCGGTGAGAGGGATGGTATTGTTTTATGCTTTACCTCTATTATCATGGATGTATAGTAATACAGTAGTCTCCGCCTAAGATCCCACCGCTTACGATCCCGGTTCGCTTAAGATCCCGTTGTTTTAGTAAAACAGAATTTTTACTATACAAAAGTCACCTCTAAGATCCCACTCTGATGGTCTACATTCGGCTAAGATCCCGCATTTCAGATCATAATTTGCTAAACAAAAACCCGGGCGGGTATAGCCGATCAACCTAGAGTGAAAAGTTAAGATAAATAAACTGTCCGTCGCGTTGCCCCAGACGGGATCACACCGGGGTGTGAACTGACCGACGCGTTTGTTTTCCCCACGCATCGCACTCACACCTGAGCTC
>NW_004798571.1:99004-100050 GCF_000002075.1 Aplysia californica | reverse complement strand
TCTCTCTCTCTCTCTCTCTCTCTCTCTCTCTATCTATCTATCTATCTATCTATCTATCTATCTATCTCACGGTCCTTTTGGAGATAAACGTTAAACTCGGAGGTCCCACCTCTTAAATAAGCTAATAGTGTTGATAGAGGCGATAACCCATACCATATGGTTGTAAAATATTCAGATATATCTCTCTATCTCTTTGTCCATCTGTCTATATGTCTATCTGTCTATCTATCTATCTATCGATCTTCTATCTATCTATCTATCTTCTATCTATCTATCTATCTGTCTATCTATCTATCTACATTTCGTGTGTATATATATATATATATTACCCGGCACATGGTACATTGCCCTGCCTACGCCCTTTGACTCCCCAAACCTCTGGAGTAGCATATTTTCTTGTTTACCCCCAGCCAGTCAACACTTCGTACCTCCACTCCCTCGAGAACTGGCCTAGCTTTCACGTACAGTAGCGGGTAATCGGTATCGAAAAAAATTTGAAACGTCAGTTATGTGCTCGTCCCGAGTAATCTCACAAATATCGGTCGACTTCTTCGTTTTCCGCCAATAATTATCTCATAACATACTGTTTGTAACTTTGTTTTGGTGTTATTATTTTTTTTTATGTAATTATTAATTATTTTTTTTTATTTTTTTTTTTGCGTTTTATTTGTACCTTGGAAAGTTTTCAGATCTTCATTTAAAACGGTGGACAAGAACTTCAGATAATTTCTTCCTGTCAATCATAACTACCACCTCACTATGGCCGCTACGGCGATCCCGGGTATTATGTTTTGCATTACGTCAAAAAGATTGAAAAAGGAGTCTCTACTTTTTTAAAGTCTATATTTCATACATTAGCTGCTCCGACGTTGTGTCCTTGGGAAAGGCACTTTACACGAACTTCCAGTTTTGGCTTGGTGCTTTCGGAGATGGGCGAGGGGGCTCTCGTGGCCTAGAGGTTAAGGTGTTGGCCTCTCATTCAAAGGTCCCGGTTTCGAATCCGGGTAGCGACCGAAAAATGTTCTTCTCTAAAATTGTCTCCTTTC
>NW_004798571.1:95443-97931 GCF_000002075.1 Aplysia californica | reverse complement strand
GAGGAGGAGGAGGAGGAGGAGGAGGAGGGCACAACAGCTATAGAACAATAACAGTGATATTTTAAGATATGGTACGCACAAATTCTCACATTCTACCACTGACGTCACATCAGTGACATCTTCAAAATTTTTAAGCAAAAAATGTTAATGTATTTTGTTTCAATACATTAATCAATGCTCTTAATCCAAACCATGTTTACACAGAAAGTCGGAGAAGCGATCAGGATAGAAAAGCTAATATTGTGGCAGCCAAGGAAACAGCTGGAAACGCCATTTCTTTTCTTTAAAAGTTGGAACAGAAATAATTGTTTCCGGAACGATCTGTTACGAGCTTCTGTCATGTTTTTCTTCTTCTTCTTTTGGAGCCTCCTGTTTTGTTCTCCCATAATACATTGGCGAAATGGCTCAGCGTAGGGTGTGTTTTATCAGGAAGCTAATAATGTTGAGCTCGGCGCTTCATTTGTTCCGTTCCACAATAATTTTCCGCAAAACCTCCCAGCTATGTCCTTGCTATTCTTGACCTGAAACAATGTCTCGGTGTTTTCTATTGCATAAATGGATAAATTGCCTCGTCCTCTGCTATCCTTAATGCAGGATTTTGTTTTTGTAGGGGGGGGGGGGTATTTCAATCTTCCCAGGCGCAATGAATTTCATCAAATTAGGAGCGCCCTTACCCATCCCCCTCCCATTTTCCCTTCTTTTTCACCGTTCACACTTCTTTTCTCTCCCCCCTCTCTTTCTCTATTTTTTTCTATTTGTCTCTCTTTATCTTTTTCTCTCTTTATACCATACACATAAAGACATACACTCGCACACACAGACACACACGTGCGCGCACATACAGACACACAAACATGCAATACTGACAGTCACAAATACCCACACACCTACATAAAAATTTGTTTTAAAATATACAACATACCCTGCTACATGCTGTTCTGGCAAATGTTTTCATTTCCACCATTTTATATTATTTCTTTCTGTCCTTTGTTTTGTTGTTTTATTCTCTTCTGTTCTGGGCTATTTTGATTTGTCTCGTTTCGTCTGGTTTGGTTTGGGTTTTGTTTTTGTTTTTTTATTTGTTTTTGGTTTGTTTTTGGTTTGGTTTGGTTCTTGCTTTGGCTTGATTCTTTTCTTTTTCTTTTTTTTTCGGGGGGTAGGGGATTGTCTCGTCCAGGTATTCTTAACAATATAAAAATCCAATAGAACATCTTTAACCCCAAAACCTGAAAGCCAGTGAGCCTTTGAAGTTAAGTAGGCACTTCAGACTGAGCTGGCTTCGCTGGCTAGGACATATCCACATATAATGCAGTTGAAAAAAAAGCACCAAATGACGTTTTCTATGAACAGGTACAGACAAAAAAACAACAGTTCAATACTCCTTAAGGTCACCCCCAGATAAGATTTAAAGTTGCCTGGAAAAGAGAAATAAATGCTCTCGATATTAATGTAAACTGTTGGAAGGACTTAAAGCAGGATCGCTCCTTCCGATGACAGACGCTAAGCCGCACATAACACAGGAGAACAACAACTACAAAATAGACAGATAGCCTCTGATGAGCGCAGGGCAAGACGTAAAATTGCCACCAGACGCCCCCTGCAGCTGCAGTGTTCAAATGTAGGCTGCTGTGGCAGAAACTGTCACTTTCACATTCTTTTTAATGTAAGTGTTTTTACACCCCAATCGACACAATTTAGATAATTTAGGCGGCAGACTTTCAACCCTTCCTGTCTGGGCCAACCCAGGCTGAGAGGGATACAACAGCTCAACAGAAAGACCAAGATACTCAATTAAAATATCTCCAAACTTGGGAGTCGATCTCGGTTCTTCTGCTTGCGATAGATAAGCGACTTGCAGCTGAGGTGGCGTCGGTAGCCTAGTTGTTAGGTTACCGGACTCGTAATCGTGAGGTTGCGGGTTCGGGGGTTCGAGCCTCAGCTCTGTCCGACGTTTTGTCCATCGGAAAGGCACTTTACACGAACTTCCCACTTGGCTCGATTCTATCGGAGACGGATGTTAAACTAGGAGGTCCCGCCCTTTGAATAAGCTAATAGTGTTGATACCATACCATACCTTACCATTTCACCATTTTTTCTAGCAGCTGCACCACAGACACCGATGCTCTCGCATTAGACTACGCAGTCACAGTAGATACTGTTGTAGCTCCAACTTAAGACACACTACCTAGGCATAGATCCGTGGCCACATATGACCACAGTATGGCGGCTAAGCACTTTACTATTTTGATTCTTCCGATTTATTCGATTCTGTCGTGTAAAACAACTCAAGATCACAGGAGTCAGTGGTGTAGTGGTTACAAGGCGCTTTGCTGTCGCACACAGGTGACACGAGTTCGATGCCCATGTGTGTGTGGGTTTGTTTTTGTGTTTTTTTGTGTGTGTTTGCTTTTGTTTGTTGTTGTTGGGGTTTTTGTGTGTTTTGGTTTGTTTGTTTGGTTGTTTGTTTGGGTTGGGGGGAGGGGGTTTC
>NW_004798571.1:90652-94036 GCF_000002075.1 Aplysia californica | reverse complement strand
CCTCCCTCCCACGCATACACTTCTACGATCGCTGGATTGTTTATTCTCATCGCTAACGCACGACCAGGAAACAAAATAAACGTACACACGGTAATGGCACTACCCTCTGTGCTGCTCAGCCCAAAGTATTTGCAAGAAGACCATATAATTTGGTAAAATATCAAGCATCCCAGTCCTTCATATCTTGGAGTTTTCATAAATGCTGATATCGGTGAAGTAATAGTAAGCTTGGAGTTTTCATAAATGCTGATATCGATGAGGTTATAGTAAGTATAATTAGGCTCCTTATGTTGCACGTGAAATATGTGAGTTCGATTCCCCAGAGTGGAAGTTCATTTTACCAAGTGTGCGTGTTCGACCAGTTATTAAAATATACTAAATGAAATGAAATGGTATAGGTTTAACGCTCCTATCAACACAGATTATTTAAGAGACGGTACCTCCGAGTTTAATGTCCATCTCCAAAAAGACAAAACCAAGCGGGAAATTCGTGTACAGTCCTTTTCCCAAGCTGAGGCTCGAACCCCCGAATCCGTAATCTCGCTATTACGAGGCCGGTAGCCTAACCACTACGCCACCGACTAAAGTGATTTTTTAAAACCAATTGCAGTTTCTCAAGCGATGGTATCGGTAGCACGTGCTCAAGTAATATTTTGTCAAAATTTGAATTCTAAATGTTGAAAAAAGCAAGAAAAGGTACGCAAGTGTAGATATATTTCTTTTTGTTGTTTCTCTCTCTCCCTCTCTCTCTCTTTCTCTCTCTCTCTCTCTCTCTCTCTCTCTCTCTCTCTCTCTCTCTCTCCTCCCCTTCCCTCTCTCCCTCCCCTCCCTCTCTCCATCTCTCCCTCTCTCTCCCTCTCTCTCCCTCTCTCTCTCTCTCTCTCTCTCTCTCTCTCTCTCTCTCTCTCTCTCTCTCTCTCTCGTTTTGTTTCCTGGGCTTAGTACATTTTAACAGCTTGACCACGAGATGTATCTCCGTCTTTCTACAATTATATGGATTCTGTATCCTTCTCAGCCCGGGCTGGTGCTGACGGGCAAGGTTAGAGCAACCCGCACCTAGATAATCAATGCCGTGTCAATGGGAGTATAATGCACTTACGATTATTCACGATTGTTGGTTTTTTTTACAAAGAAGCTTGCAAAATAACACAGGAAGAGGGGGGGGGACGGAGAGAGAACGGATTTGTTTGAGAGAGAGAGAGAGAGAGAGAGAGAGAGAGAAAGAGAGAGGGAGAGAGAGAGAGAGAGAGAGAGAGAGAGAGAGAGAGAGAGAGAGACAAATAGACAGACTGGCGGACGGACGTACGGGCGGATTGACAGATAAACAGACAGACAGACAGACAGATTAAGTCTGTCTGTTTCTTTTTGGCCTAAGTGCCATTTCCGTAGCAGCCTGACGTCAGGCTGGTTATTTCCCCAGTTGTTGTTGTTTTTTGTAAATATTCATCTTTTCTCTTTTTTTTCGGGGGGGGGGGTGAGCTACCTGTGCTCTTCGAGCACTCAGTCTAACATAACAAATATAATTAACTATGCACTTACTTCCAGTGTTGTTTCTTTAACCCTTCTTATCTGTTACTCCCTCTAAGTTTGGTTAGTGTTTTTTAGTGCGAGGATACTGTAGCGTTAGTCTTTGTATGCACCTTATACACCACCCTTTGGCGCAATCTGAAGGGTGTCAAATCATTCGTCAGTTGAGTTTGGCAGCAGACCCAGGCACTTCCTGGCTGAAGCCTCAGAACCCGCGAAACATTTTCGAGTGAGCAATGAACACCCTTGACGCAACTGACGTAAACTGTCATGGGAACGCACCCATCGATGAATTATTTCCCCTTAAATCCGCAAGACACACAGCGTAACTGCTATTGGATTTTGTGTCAGAAAGCACTGCTGTTTTTTTGTTTGGTTTTTGTTTTTTCGTTAGGGTTTTTTTTTGGGGGGGGGGGGGGGGGGGTTGTGTGGTTTTTATTCTTTTTCCAATGGGGGGAGGGGTATTGTCGTTTTCGGTGGCCGGGGAATGGGGAGGAGAGTAAGGGGGGGGGAAGGGGGGGTCTATTTCGGAACGGGAGGATGTTTGGAGGGGGATGGGGGGGGGGGATATATTGTTTTGTTTTGTTCCTTTTTCAGAGGGAGCGGGGGCGGGGAGTATTTTCATACGTCTTTCAGAGCATGTTTTGCTAGTTTTACAGCATAAACCCCCTCCGCCTTTGTATGTGATTGCGCTTGCCATATGGCTGATTGCTTGCCGGTATAAATACGGAGATAACGATTTCAACATACCAGGCCGGGTGGAGCAGTCTCTATTCCCCCACACGTCATAATATCCAGGTACTGATAAGGAAGAGAACGTGCTAAAAGCTCTCATCGCACCTGCTCCGTGTCTCCACAGTCAATTGGAAAACAATGAAAATGTCAGGTGAGCTTGATCTCTGTTTTTTCATGAATGTTTTACACCCCTATAGACACTATCGCCTTATTTCAGGAGCGGGCTGTTTTGACCCTGCATGTCAGGGTGAGTCCGGGTTGACTGAGTGACGTACAGCATTCTACCAGCACTAGCAGAAAGACAGATCGCTACACAAAAATTACAAAGTTCTCTCTACTCAGTACCTTAGTTTTGAAAAATTTGACGTTAAAAAAATTGGAGTTCCACAACATGTCAAGCTATTTTCAATGCAAATCTTTGAATATCTTGATAATGACTCCGAATAATCGCAAGATTTTGATAGAGCAGATAGAACATTTGGTTTATGATCCCGTGGTCTTCATAACTCAAAATGGCCAAAATTATCAGATAAAACTTTGTAATTCTAAAGTAGCGAGATGGAAATAGATATATCTACGCGATGAAAAAGAATTCCCCCTTTGACTCTGAGAATTGGACGCACAACTTATGTTCTTGTGCGCAAGGTGAAGAATTTCACAATAATTTCGCCATAGACCGGTGGTTTTTAACTGGGTATGATCGAACCCCAGGGGTTCAGTTAAGGCGAAAATCAACGCACACACACACGCACACACGTGCACACACACACACACACGCACACACGCGCACAGACACACACACATACACACACACAAACAGACACACACGCACACATACATGCATACACACACACAAACACACACACACACACACACACACACACACATACATACATACACACACACACACACACACACACACACACACACACACACACACACACACACCGAGCGCGGGCGTTGTCTGTGCTTGTTTGTGTGTTTATGTGTCCCTGATCCGTTCACCCCACTCCAAGTGATCATTGAATGTTACGTCTGAAACTTGCAGAGTCCAGCACCTCCAACAAGGTTAATAACCTTTGCTATAAACGCAAAGTTGATCTTTGATTGGGGGGGGGGGGG
>NW_004798571.1:82166-84850 GCF_000002075.1 Aplysia californica | reverse complement strand
TGTGTGTGTGTGTGTGTGTACGCATGTTGTATTGTGTAAGACCGTAAATTAAGAAATGATAAGAGCCTTAAGGTCAACTGTGGGTAACAAGCGACTAATGCCTGAATTCCAAAGTTTGAAAACAGTTTCTTGTTTTGAATCGATGTAATAATTTCCTGGGGGAAATGCAAATTAATGTCTAAGGAGACGCTTCGCGACTTTTCACGAGTGTATTCAAGTGTTTTAAGTGCAAACTCGAGTTTGTTTGGAAGGAGACTCTGGTGAAAATAAAGATAAACTGCAAACGAGCAAAGTATGGAAATGTTTTGTAATAGATGGGAACATTTTCATATGTTATTGGATTAACGTCCGTAATAGCTTCGTGAAATAATTTAAGAGGCTGGACCTCTGAATCTAAAGACCATCTTTGACAGAACAAAACCAAATGGGTAGAAAGCCTTGATAATTTCCCAACACTAACAAAGTTCAAGAACACTCTGTTGAAGATTCGAACCAGGGCCATTAGAACAGCAGTCCAGTATGGTATCAACGGGGCTAGCAAGAAACTCCTGCCATGGTAACCGCTCTCTGAAACCCTCAACAACTAAAAACAGTTTAAAAGTGTTTACCCGCAGGGTTTGAGGGCATACAGAGGGCGTAATCATGACGATGTAAACTTTCCTAGATTCATCAACGTCATACTAATGATAGGTTTAACAGAGGTGGGTTTTTTTCTCTTTTTCTTTTTCTTTTTGGGGTTGTTTTTTGTTTTTTGTTTGTTTGTTTTTTTTGTTCTTTTTTGTGTGTTTGTGGTTTTTAGGGCTGTTGTTTATTTTGTTTTGTTTGTCTCAATAAAAATGATCCAAATCTTGGATATCTTCGATCGGTTCTTCGCGAGACCGCGAGATAACGTGATTTATTTCATTGGGCGAGGTGGAGAGGACCGTGAAAAATATGTTCACCTGTCATTTTTCTCTCCACTTATGAGAATTTGCAAATGCTCGTAATGCTGAATAAACAAAAGACCGTGACAATGTTTAGTTGGCAATATGGACGGATAAACAAACTGACTGCTGAGTGTAAGACTCCGCCATACGTCATTTTGAAAAGTGACGTATAAAGGAGTCTTACACTGAGCAGTCAAACATTCCCAGAATAAATATCGACTCACAGGTCGGTCCAGACCACAGGGAGCTTTACCCCATGCCAGCTGTAAGGACTCTCTGGAGCAGCGAGATGAGATCTCTCTTGTGGCATGCCAAAGCCACAACACGCATGAAAGGGGCAACGACAGAGAAGGGGGTTTGCATCTGCAGGTTTTCACGATGTGACAAATGTTTTGATCGGAACGTCACAACAGAGGTTAAGATACCTCGGTCAGGAAAGAGCGACGCTCATGTCTGTTTAGCAACGAAAGTTTGTCCGTCAATATTGAAAAGTAAACATTTTCACTGTCTTTACACTTCCCTAAAATCACGTATTCCTTAATATCAACAAGAGGGCCCTGGTCACGGACCATTTTCTTAATTCTCACTGTGGTTATGCCTAAACATTTGGATGTTAATTTGCAAACTCTTTTTAAAAAATGAAAATAACACAAGTCATCGAGGCCACCGTAAAAAACGTGCGTGCTTTAAATGGCACCGCTTGACCAGCGTTTTGGGTACATGTCACGGTTATTCTTATTTTGTATATGCTGTTCGTTTATTGTTGTTGTTTGTTTTGTTTTTGTGATTTTGTTTACTGTGGTTTTATTTTGTTGTCTTTGTTCTGCTTTTGGGTTTTTTCAGGGTTTTTATTGTATTTGAGGGTTGTTGGGGGGGGGGGTCGTTATGGTGTGGGTTTTCTCCTAATTCGTGCCTATCAAACATATATTCATCGTCTTATCTTTTCTTCTTCTTGTTGTTGTTGTTGTTGTTGTTGTTGTTGTTGTTGTTGTTGTTGTTGTTGTTGTCGTTATGTTTTGTTTTGTTGCTGTTGTGCTGTTGTTTTTATTTTGTTTTTGTTTGCTTTGGTTTTTGTTTTGTTTTTTGTTGTTGTTTTTTTGTCTTTGTTTTTAGGAGGGGGGGCTTTTGGCTGGGGGTGTTACGTGGAGGGGGCCTTTACTCTCCAATATATGTGGGGGGAAAGGCAGCAATACCTTATTGATATATTGAACGATTGCGTGCGGATCAGAGGTGCGGCGCCTGACGGAAAGCAAGCTGCACCTGGTGATTTTTATGGTAATGGTTGCAGTTTCTGCATGTGCTTCTCGGTGCTAGTGAGGTTTGCGCTTGCGGCCATAAAATCAATCATAATGAGTGAGGTAACTAATTACGATCAACTTAAATTGACGTTGAGGTGCAAAAAAATGTTGGCGGAAATTTCATTTGCTAAAAGTGTAAATTCAGGTAATTCATTATTATCATGGTCCGAAACTGCATTTGAGATTGAACAGGTCGGCTGGAGCTGCGAGATATTTGAGAATGAAGTATTAGGATCGTTAGAAGGGTACACTTTGTTAGTTTTGTACGCGTTCCGATTGTGTCGTTAGTTTTTATTCGTTTTGTTGTTGTTGTTATTGCTATTGTTGTTGTTGTTGTTGTTGTTGTTGTTGTTGTTATTACTGTTGTTGTTGTTGTTGTTGTTGTTGTTGTTGTTGTTGTTGTTGTTGTTGTTGTTGTTGTTGTTGTTAATGTTCTTGTTCTTGTTCTTTCCTTCTTCAT
>NW_004798571.1:79750-81565 GCF_000002075.1 Aplysia californica | reverse complement strand
TTAACGTCCATCTGTCACAGGACCTTGTCAAGTGGGCGGAGAACCTTGAAAGCTTCCCAAAAATCCGTGTTGATGGACACTCTATTGGGGGTTCGAAGCTGGACTATCCACATCGCAGTCTAGCATGATATCAAATGAGCTCAAGTAGACCCTGTAAGATTACTGTAGAATGAACAAGTAACTGATCTCGTGATAAGACGTCTGTACATGTAGAACAAATACTTACGTTGTTCTTGGGGAGGGGATGGGGGGGTGTATTGCAGAACGAAGAAGAAGGAAGGTAGGAACGAGAGAAGAAAAGACAAGTCAAAGCAAAAAAAAAAAAAACCCCACAAACATCCATCTAAATATAGATCTTTCCGTATGTAATTCAAACCATGAAAACAGCCGCCGCCCTTCCTGGGTTTTTTTTCTTTTGAGGGGGGTGGGGATGCAATGGATCTGTATGTTGCTGTCTGCCCCCCCCCCCCCCCTCAATCAATTGGGAACTAAGGAGGATGAGTTTAGATTAAGAAGAAATATGAGACATTGCTCACCTTGACACCAGGAGAGAAGGCACGCCCCTCCAGGTGCTTATCAAGGACCTAGCGTTATAAAATCATCGGAAGCTTGCAGATTACGTCATGCTTGTGCCATGTTACTGAAATAGGAGAGGAGATGTTTCTTGGAAACCCGAGACAATCTCGAAATTCACGATTCTCCAGCCGTGGATTGGCCTTATTAATTACTGAAAGTCGTTGATGCATTATCACAGATATTTTTTAACACACTTTGAACAAATGTTTGTGTGGAATATGAGTATTCTACAACGTTTTGGCTTTGGTCTTTACAATATCGACACCGTGTGTTCTTATGATTCTTTAATCTGAGCAAAAAGTTGATACATCGACTCTTCCACGAATGCCTTCAAAGGGAGGAACTCCTTGTATTTCTTCTTTGATAAAAAAAAATTATGTTTTGTCTAGTCACAAAACAACATAATCAGATTGCCCATTGAAAGAGCACCACGAAATGGAAAACTCTTGAAAACCTGTGGTTTGTTTGTTCGCCAGGATTATGTTCCATCCTTGAGTCACTTAAGCTAAGAGGTCTCGTTGGCCTAGTACTCAACTTTTTGCTCGCTCTCCCCTTTCGAGGTAAAACCCTGTTGACCCTCTTTTGTGGTGAGGATTGCAAGCTCCCGCTAAAATTGGGATAGTGGGTGTTTTCGTGTGGTTTGCTCCATCTTTCCTATCAAATATCAATCGTCCTTATCTCTCATTCTTCTCTTTTGTGTTAGTTACTCTCGTGTAGCACCTCTAATCTTAGGCACCTAACTGTTTTGCAAGTGTTGTAGAAACACTGACTAAAACTTACTAAAACTAAAATGGGACAACTGATGTTCTCATGGCACCTCTGTTGCGCTTGTTTCTTTCAGCGTCAATTTCACTACTGAATGTGTCGCTGTTATCACCAACATTATCGTAGAACATCATCATTATCACCATCGTCAGGGTCGTTTTATCACCAATTTTAGTTCCATCCTCATCCGTAACATTGCCATCCCCAGCAGCAGAAACCTTATCTTCAGTGTTGGGGATGTGCCGATTCTTTTCGGATTATATATGTACAAAAAGAACGGGTTGGGCTTGGAGTACATGAAGAATGAACCGGTCTAAACAATTGCAAAAATGTCACAAAATGCGCGGGATCTGTATACATGTGTGTGTGCGCGCACGCGTGTGTGTGTGTGTATGTGTGTGTGTGTGTGTCCGTGTGTATATGTGTGTGTGTGTGTGTGAGAGAGAGAGAGAGAGAGAGAGAGCGAGAGAGAGA
>NW_004798571.1:73863-78572 GCF_000002075.1 Aplysia californica | reverse complement strand
ACACACACACACACACACACACACACACCCATACACACACACACATACACACACTCACAAACACACACACTCACAAACACACACAAACACACACACATACACACATACACACTTGTCATTATGTATCGGTGTCTGTGCTGTAATAGTCAACTCTTTGAGTACGTTGTGAACACATTATAAACATGTATGCCTGAATAGCAGCAGACCAAAGGCAATGTTCCAACACGTTTGGAACCATCAAACACAAATCAGAAGCATGACTTTGTATATAAATATTAGCTTCATAGATACATAGTAGTATTGTTGTCTGCATTTTTTAAGTTTCAAATAAAAATCATCGAGCTGAAAAAATCCTCCTTCGTTTTTTGTGTTGGTTACTCCCTTGTAACACCTCAATCTTCGGCACTTATATGACGAATTTGTGTTGCAAGTGCGGTAAAATCCTTTCTAAAACAGACAATGAATATTATGGAGGTAAGACCCTTTTTGAAATACCCCAAAATAACGCGTTCACAATTATCAGTCACGACTATTCGCTATTGCTCGCAGAAGACGTGGGTTTCATTCTCAGGTTAAAAGCTCTGTTTCTATTGAACGTCTCCGGCTTTCAATTCGGATATATCTCACTCATCGAGCGTTGATCCTGACCGGCAGGGTCAAGGCAGCTCACCTCCTAGACTAGCTAAACTGTTCGGAAGTGTGTGTGTGTGAGTGGGGGGGGGTAAGTAAACATTTAAAACCAATCAAATTTATCATTACGTCAGAGAGAGTTCAAGGCAAAATTGCAGAATGGTTTTAAATGGTGGTGTTTGTTGACACGACATCAATAAACTGAATAAATGCCACACATCTCATTAATGAGAAATAACAAGAAATAAAGTGTGGAGGAGAAAGCTCGCTGAAAAGGTAGCAGTCGAAAAAAGAATTGCTCATTGATTCTGAACTGTGAACATAATAATAATATGCGTGTGTAGGAATAAACACGGCAACGCAGAAAAGACACACGTTGGGTTAAAAACACACGCATTGTACCTTCCAACAGGCTGCCAGACGCTATAGAAGAATGCCTTATGCATTATGCAGGTGCCCCTTTTTTTCCTCTTTATCCATGGCGCCGACAACACGCTCCTGGAACAGGAGGGAAAAGAACAGCAGTGTTTGTCAGGTCTGTTTTCAGCCGTTGGGATTAAACTAGTTGTAGTTAATGATAGATGTGTCTCATACATTTTTAAGGTAAATGTCCTCATTCTGACGATCACAATGACTTTGTTAATTTTGAATATAAAATGAAGTACCTAGACACACGGTGGGTCTTTTGTTTGTTTGTTTGTTTTTGTTCGGGTTTTTTTATTTTTTTTTTTTGCTTTTGGGGGGGGGGGGGGTGTTGTATTTGAAATATTTTATGTTTTCTCCATTTATTTGCAATGCCACAACTAATAATTCATTCGTTTGGTTGCCGTAAAGGGTTTAATTCATCTATATTCAAAGGTTCAGTCATCATATCGGAAGTGCGTATTCCCCGGTATTGGCAAAAAAGCAAAACGTACCTTTGACATTGCTTATTCGCCAGCATGAGCAAACTGCAAAAGCTCATTAGTGCAACAACAAAATGTTAATAGAAGGACACAGCGTGCTTAACATAGAAAAGATATGGGGGGGGGGGGGGAAGTATGATCGTCCCTCTAGGTTTGTCTTTGGATTTGAAAAGTTTGCGAGAATATACCATAGAGAGACTGAAGCAAGTCTGAAAACTAACCCCAGAGACCAAACGGATAATTCCGAGTCTAAAAATAATAATATCTACCTGGAAAAGACACAGTAAAGATAAAAAAAATAAGAAATCTAAGAAGTAGATTTCCATATTTCCCACCGCAATGTATGAATGTGAATCATGGACCATCAATGAACAAGTTACAAAAAGGATTACAGTGTTCAAAATGAAATGTTTTGAAGAACTCTGAGAACATCGTGAAGACAGAAAATAAAGCATGAAGAAGTACGAAGAAAAACAGGTGTAGAAACGCTAATACTCCTCCAGAACATAATGAAACTAAAACTGAACTACGTTTGGTATGTTAAACATATTCTGGAAGCAAAGGTAGAAGGCAAGTATGGAACGAGAAGATTAAACAGAGGATGGAAACAGGACATAGGAACCTAGCTTGAAACGAAAACAATTCAGTCCGGCAAAAGGTCAAGAGACAGAGCCTTTGTTACAAAAAAAGTCCGAAAAGCATCTCCCAACTTGGAAAAATCAAGAAGAAGATGAAAACGAAAGGTTAGTACAAAGCTTGCCCATAGCATCAGCTACAATATTTTGCTCACTTGACTGCTATCAATATAATGAACTACCCAAAACTACTTGCCATATCAAATACACCATTGTTTCATGTCACTTTTTCAGTTTTTACTTATTTTGGGGGAAATTGGGACTGCATTTTCTATCATCTGGCCCAGTGCGGGAACGCCGTTCGTTCAATTGTTATATATTACGTATTATTCTTTGAGCTGCTTTGGTTTGAATTCACTGTAAGACGCTTTTGCATTTCGCTTTTGGGACTTAGCAAAGCTCTCAAATCATGCATTTGACTCGGTCCTGTGAGAGATGGATGACGTATAATTCGGAAGATCTGTCCTCGGGCAAGAGTACAATGCTGAAAGGAACGTGAAACCAAAACAATAGCCAATCGCACTGTGTTATCCGCGTCGAGAACCAAACAACATTATATTGTTGAAAGGAACGTAAAACTAAAACAACAACCAATCACACTCTCAACATTCGCTTCGAGAACAAACAGAAAAAAACATTTAAAACTAAAAAGATTTTTTTTTTAAATCAGAGTCCCATATCGTCCGGGAAATTCCGAGTCGCCCACTCAAAAGAGAATAAAACAGGAGAAAGAAAACTGCGGACAGCGCCTTTTTCTCTCTGTATCAAACTGCACAAAACACCAATCACGCTATCTGGCAGGTCCAGCAATGACCGCCTGGGTTACCCAGGACCCCGTGTTTTCCCCTTCTCTGACCTCGGGGAGATGAGCTTATCTCCCAAAAGGAACTGTTTATAACGAATTCCGTCTTTCATCTGGCAACCTGTGGTCGGTCTTAAAATGCCTTTATTAATTAATGGCTTCCGCCCGGAGGGTTGCGTACGCAACATGGTTAAAGTAAACGTTGAACTGTTTACGTATGTTACGTCATAGAAGGGCAAGAGAAGAAAAAAAGAAGTAGGGTGTGTCTGGTGATGGGGGGGGTTGGACATTAAAAGCCGCAAAATCTGAGACTATACAAAAAAAACAGAATGTGTCGACAAGCTCGTTATACACTTAAGGGTACGTGCAACCAAACGTTGTTACTGTGCTAACGTTGTTACTGTGCTAACGTTGTTACTGTGCTACACTGACGTCAGTGATGCAGCGGTTAGGTGCTTTGCTGTCGCACACAAAAGAACGGAGTTCGATTCCCGTCTAAGGAGAATGTTTACTAAGTAACTTCATGTTTCTGCTGGGACTTTATCTTCCCTTTCTCAGCCTGGGTTTTCCATGACATACAGGGTGGACGCCCGCTTCCTAAATGTTTTAACTGTGTTTATGGGGGCGTAAGAGATCTACATGAATAACTAGACCTATGCTACTTATTACTTATTATTTTGCTTGCGGCACGTAATCGTACCACAGAATTTCTTTTTGAAATAAACCACCGTGTGCATTAAGTAGGGATTCATTAAGCTCAAATACACATTTGGCATCGTGTTAAATTAGGCTAAATATTACAAAACTGGCCGAATTTATTTAACAACTGCACGTTTCTCAAATTCAAGATGTTAATGCATGTATGTCCTACGGATACATAGATACGCATAGGTGGCACACATCAGTATTTCAAGCGACTGTTGCAACAAGATTTTTCTTTAAATGCACCTTTAGAGGTAGGTATTTTTATGCCCCTAGCGACACAATTTAGATAATTTGTTCCCCCACATTATATTATTCGAGATTTATCTGGTGTGTCTTCGCTGTCCTGCATGTTTTTTGTTGCGTGTTTCCTTTATCTACAACATCTCGTTGTTTACGAATAGAGACAAGGGGAGATAACGAGCCGGGTGTGCGTCCAAATAATGTCATGTACCCTGTCGTTATGATGATTATACCTTAGTCTCATTTTGTGTGTGTGCGCGTGTTTTACGGCGCTCGTACCTGCATTAGGTCTTATGAGCGCGCGGTACACGGTAAGCAGTTTCAGTTTGAAAGGAATTAATTTTGAAGTTGACCCAGATGGCGGCTGAAGCCTACTCTTACCGATTAAAGGACCACCAAAGGGGGCGCAACTTGCACACGGGACCTCGGAGATTTTTTGCCCTTATCCAAGAAGGCTAGAGGTGTTACATCTTACCTACACTAAGATTAAGGGTGTGGCTGAAAGATAGCGACAAGAATGAGCCAAGGAGTAGCATGAGAAAGGCAGCAGAAAGAGTCCGGAGCCCAAAGGAGGGGGGAAAGGGGGTAGGGTGCAGAAATTAGAGACGAAAGCAAACGACAGTTCGTGGTTAGAGAGTAGGAAAGGAGGTGAAAGGAGGAGATTTTAGAGAAGAAAATTTTCTATCGTTGTCAGGTTTCGAACCTGGGACCAATTGAATGAAAGGCGAACACCGTACCTCCAGACTACGAGGAACCCCCCTCCCTCCCTCTCTCTCTCTCTCTCTCTCTCTC
>NW_004798571.1:72317-73763 GCF_000002075.1 Aplysia californica | reverse complement strand
CCACAACACACCCCCTGTCCCTATCCCAGTCCCCATTGCAACAGACATTTCCGGGCGAAGATCGGCCCGATCAGCCATCAATAGGAAGCCAAGGTCGTCTAGCCCAGCGAAGGACTAACATCAATTAAGTGTTGTTATAGGAAGGAAGACGACGCAGAGAGGCGGGGATGAGTGATGATTTATTACGTGTCATTTGTTGCTGTCTTTTTTCCACGGAATGGGAAGAGAGTGGAGTACCATTATTGGTCAGTCGGCGTTTCCTTTCTCTCTTTCTATCTTTCTTTCTCTCTCTCTCTCTCTCTCTCTCTCTCTCTCTCTCTCTCTCTCTCTCTGTCTCTATCTATCTCTCTCTCTCTCTCTCTCTCTCTCTCTCTCTCTCTCTCTCTCTCTCTCTCTCTCTCTCTCTCCCTCTCTCACTGTTTACAGACAGAGGCAAGGGAAGATAACGAGCCGGGTGTGCGTCTAAATAATGTCATGTACTCTGTCGTTATGAAGATATCCAAGTCTGCCTCATCAAAAAGCACGTCGTTGCCGGTGTCTATGTGTGACGTTTAAGTGCTACGCCATCGCACACAGAAGACGTGGGTTTGATTCCCTTTTGCATGTATATATATGAGGAAAAGGGGGGGGGGGGTGAAAGAGGTATTGAAGTATCTTAATCTCTCTGCTGGGACGTTGTATCCCTCTAAGCCCGGGTTGGTCTTGACAGGCAGGCTCGGATCCTAAATGATCTAGATTGTGTCGATGAGGGTGAAGAGAACCTACATTAATTTTAAAAACTATGCTACCTATTTTACCTGCTACTTGTATCTGTGAACTTTTTTCTTTTTGTGACATGCAATCGTGCCACAGTATTTTCTTTGAAAAGAAGCTACAGTTTGTAGCATTAAGATTCTCTTATCAGCACACTGATAGCCTCTATGATTTATGAAGCTTAAAAACCTTATGGAATCGTCATCGGTCATCAGGGCTCATGTTAAATGCATAGTTTGATATCGTCACGCTAGATTTTACAAACAGACCTAATCTAGCCCTCGATTGTTTCTCAAATTCAGGATGTTTACATGTGAAAGTCCTGGCCACTTTGGCGCAAGATTTGCTCCCCACATTACTGGAGGGTTAGACTATCTTCGCTGCTCTGCGTGATTTTTAAGGGAGAGAGAGAGGGGGAAGAGAGATGGAGAGAGAGAGGAGGAGAGAGAGAGGAGGAGATAGAAAGGGAGAGAGAGAGGGGAGAGAGAGAGAGAGAGAGAGAGAGAGAGAGAGAGAGAGAGAGAAAGAGAGGAAAAAAAGAGAGAGAGAGAAAGAGAGAGAGAGAGAGACAAGGGAAGACAATGAACAGGGTTTGCTTTTAAATAATGTCATGTACCCGGTCGTTATGACGATACCTAAGTTTGCCTCAAAAAGCAAAGGGTGTGAAATCCCAGGAACAGTCTAAGACCAGTT
>NW_004798571.1:59646-62399 GCF_000002075.1 Aplysia californica | reverse complement strand
ATATATATACACACTCGCACACACACACGCACACACACACAAACACACACACACACAAACACACACACACACACACACACACACACACATAGACACACATATATACCTACCTACCTACATATCTACCTACCTACCTACCCGCTCATCCACCCGCCTAGCTCACTGCCTACCTACCTTCCTACCTACCTACTTACCTACCTACCTACTTACCTACCTACTTATCTACGAGACTTACACACCTACATACCCACCTACCTACCCATCCATCACCTACCTATCTACCTTCCTACCCACCCATTCACCCGCCTACCTTCCTGTCTACCTACCTTCCTGCCAGTCTACCTATCTACCAACATATCTACCTACCAACCTACCTACCTACCAACCAACCTAGCTACCTCCCAATGTACTATCTACCTACCCACCTACCTATCTTCCTACCTATCTTCCTACCTACCTACGAAATGTTTACATTTTTTTTTCTTAACGGAATGTAGTTGTAGGTTGTATTATATAAGATTATCAAAGTGTGGATGTCACTAACAATGGTAATATAACGACTGTGCGCGCTCAAATATTTTGAAAATACCAGAATTACACGTTTTTCTAAATTAGAGAGGCTGAAAAGAATACGGGTTGTTAACAGAATAAGAAAGATCGTGCCTTTTTCCCTTTTTAAATTTTTTAGAAGCTTTGGAGGAGGGTAAGGGGGTGGGGGTTAAGAGGGGGGTATATGAAATTTACACAAATTAAATGAATATTATTATTTCTTCCAACTCTGTGACGACGTCCTGTGAGTATCTCTAGCTCTCTCTCTCTCTCTCTCTCTCTCTCTCTCTCTCTCTCTCTCTCTCACTCACTCTCTCTCTCCCTCTATCTATCTATCCATCTTTCTATCTCTCTCTCTCTTTCTTTCTTTTCTATCCCTCCCTTAGTTCTCCCTCTCTATCCCTCTCATTCTGTCCCAGGCATGTTCACTCTGTGTTCTACCCCCCCCCTACTCTCTCTCTCTCTCTCTCTCTCTCTCTCTCTCTCTCTCTCTCTCTCTCTCTCTCTCTCTCTCTCTCTCTCTCTCTCCTTCTCTCTCCCTCCATGTTAAACTGTCTCTTTCTCTAAATCGTATTGTGTCTATTAGTCTGTGTTTGTGTTGGGAGGGGGGGGGAGACAAATAAAAATATTATGCGTGTATTTGAAAGTCTGTGTGTGTTGTGTATTGCCCTTTGCTATCGTGTGTTTGTTTCAGTTTCTCTTACTTTCTCTTCCTCTCTCATCTGTATGTCTATACAGGCATACTAATTTCAACTTGTCTGTATCTATCTACCTGTTCATCTGTCTATCTATCTATCTATCTATCTATCTATCTATCTATCTATCTATCTATCTATCTATTTATCTATCTATCTATCTATCTATCTATCTACCTATCTAATCGTGTGCATCGTTTTTTTGCGAATGTGTCGTTACATGAAGTTCTTAAATCTAAATTGGCTCGCAAGGGTATTAAAATTTTTGTAGAGCAAATCGACGTTTCAACTGCCCTTGGAGTAGACATTAATGATATAAAGATAAAATTATAGAGTTATGGAAACAGGTGCAAACACTCCAGCTCATGGTATCTGCTATAAGGCAGCAAAGCCATACGAAACTTGAGATAATATGGTATCCAACAACATGTGTCGGAGTATCTAAAACGAAGTAACCAAACTGCAGACTTAGCGGTCGTATTGCGTGTTTGCACGAAATGCACCCCTCTAGGTGCCCGTGTAAAAGCATACCGGAGCGGAAACTTCAGAAGACAAATTCAAACGCAAAGATAAGAAGGGGGTCAGAAATCGCTGCTTCTCTCACGCTCCACCTCAACCGTGAGCTGGGTAGTCAGTCGGAACTGCGCCTGTTGATGATGATGCTGTTTCTCCTGCACTTTGCTCTCAAAATGGAAAGTCTTTGAGAATGAGAGAGCGCTGCTTGGGTGGCAGGGGTATCCACGGTGTGAAAAGGTTCAGAACTCTGGTGGGTTCGGGGACCAGCTCTCTACGTGTTAATGGTGTTGTTGTCGGGGTGAACGTCTTGTGAGAAATTTTTCTCGAATGAAGGCGGGGAAGAGGGGCGGGGTAGGGCAGTACAAGTTTTACGATAGGTAACGCAGTAAAGCAGGAAAAGAGAGGTTGGGGGGGGGGAGGGGGGAGAGAGAGAGCACAGGCCTTGTTACCCCTTTTGAAAATAATATTCTTTGAAGTTTAAAGCCATGGCTCTTTGGGAGTTACACTAGGTGCAGAGTTTTCTTTTTATGTTACGTTGTTCTGTTTATAGTTCAAAGCATTTTTTCTACCTCTCTCGCTCTGTCTCTCCCTACCCCCCCCCCCCATTCTCTCACTCTCTCGCTCTCTCTCGCTCTCTCTCTCTCTCTTTCTCTCTTTCTCTCTCTCTCTCTCTCTCACACACACACACTCTCTCTCTCTCTTTCTTTCTCTCTCTCTGACTCTCTATATCTCTCTACCTCACTCTTTTCTTCTCTGTCTCTATTCCTTCATCTCCCCTTTTCTCTTTTTTCCTTTCCCTCCCCCATCTGTCTCTTTTCCGATTTCTTCCTCTTTTTCCTTCCATTTTTCTTTGTCCATTTCTTTACTTCCTACCCCCTTCCTCATGAACTCTCTCTCCCTAACCCCCCCCTCTCTCTCTCTCTCTCTCTCTCTCTCTCTCTCTCTCTCTCTCTCTCTCTCTCTCTCTCTCTCTCCATCTATCTATCTATCTAT
>NW_004798571.1:54583-59546 GCF_000002075.1 Aplysia californica | reverse complement strand
ACATCTCTATCTATCTATCTATCTATCTATCTATCTATCTATCTATCTATCTATCTATCTATCTATCTATCTATCTATCTATCTATCTATCTATGTCCCTCTCATTGTATCTACCTATATCTTTTTACCTATCTGTTTATCTATCGATCTATCTATCTGTCTCTTGGGGTTTACATCTTATTCTTAATTACATTTTCAAATGAATGATGGCTCATTAAAATCTCTTTTCAAATTCCAAAAAGGCGTCAGCCGAGCAATTACCTGTTACACCACTCAAAATTCCACTCCTTGCTCTGTAGAAAACCAATTTATAGTTCCCGTTCGAGATGTGCATGAATGATAACTGAGAAGACGATGAAAGTTGTTCTGTTCTTTCACCCTGCCACAGACTGGCACCGGTTGGAATAAACTTGGTAAGGCGATACTAACCTTGTATATCCCTGACAAATTTCTTCTCTATGTCGGGTTATCTTGACCTGTTGAGCTGTACAGACAACAGAATTAGGAAAATGACAGAAAGATGAAAGAACTTACGCAATGATTTGTTGCTACGCAGGTTGTGTGAGGTCCCACTGTGTGTCCTTGGGAAAGGCACGAAATTCCCACTTGGCTCGGTACCATCGGAAACGGACGTTTAACTCGGAGGCCCCTCCTTTTAAATAATCTAACGGTGTTGATAGGGGTGTTAAACCTATACCATTTCACCATTTTTTTCAGGTTGTTTTTTGTTGTTGTAAATGTTTTGCGCCATCATCGGTACAAAACTGCTCAAAAAGCGAAAGGGAGGCGTGCGTTCTGTTGCCTCCCCAGGCGCCAGAAACAAACCAGGATAGTGAGATTCAGCATCCCAAAAGAAAGAGGAAGATACTCGATAAATTAAACATCGTCAAAGGGGAATCGAACTCATTCCTTTTGCGTACACTATGGAGAACCCAACAAGAACACCACAGACACGATTTTAGCCAGGGTATCGTGCACATTATGACATCGACAAATAAAAGTACGACAGAATGCAAGGATGCACGTATACAATAATGAGACGAGTTATGGGCATTGAGTATTGAGGCCTGAAGAACTAAGAGCTCTGAATTCTAACAATAAATACAATTTTAAAATAAAGTGCCACATTATTTTTCTCACGAAGAAACAAAGCCAAAGCAAGATGGAAAATATCTCAGTTTTCTTTTGCTTTTTTCCGTAGCTGTAAGCTTAGTCTCTCTTTCTATCTCTGTGGAGTAAAACGTCTACGCCAAATCATCTTGCTTTTCAGTTCTGATCCGCCCCACTTGGAAACAGTGAGTGTTAGACGAGACTTTAAAAGATTAACGCGGAGAACGGAAAAACATTTCCCCAATTTTTTTCAAACAGACTCTGCTTTCTTGCTTTTTGGCTCTCTCGCATGATAATGATATGTTTGACAGCACCTTTTCGTTTGCTGTAAATGATTATCCCCACGTCTAAAACTTTCTAAAAAATCAAAACGGTTCCCCTTCGGCAGGTAAAAACGAGAGCAATTCGAGGGGATAATGAGAGCAGATTTCTCTGTCTGTACACATATGTTGAAGACATATTAAGATCCGTCCCGTAGACAGGCTGATTTATGCAAGTCGCAGATCTTCACTGAAAATATCTGGTTTTAATAGCGTAAACATCAGGGAATCTTGTAAGTTGTCGTCCCTTGGTGAATGAGGCAATACGCTTGTAAATGTGTCGCTTTTCTTACACACACACACACACACACACACACACACACACACACACACACACACACAAACACACACGCACACACACACAACTTTGCACACTATAAGTGAAGCTAAAGGTAAGATTTTTGTCACCAGGCATTCCTATCAAACATATGACGTCCTTATCTATCCATCTATCTATCTATATATCTATCTATTCATCCATCCATCCATGCATCCATCCATCCATCCATCTATCTATCTATCGATCTATCTATCTACCTAGCTTCCTACCTACCTATCTATCTATCTATCTACCTACCTACTTACCAACCTATCTATCTATCTATCGCCATCCGTGATTACTTTGTCTGTGTGTGAGAAGACAGAACCTTGGTAGTCCACGAGAATGTCTGGTCTGCTATGAAGACAGCAAACATTTGGTTAGTGTGACAAGCCGGCCGTCCTCAACGAGAGCCTGGGTTAGGAGATAGCAGCCCGGTCACGTACTCATGGGACGCGTGCAGAGGAACAAGGGAGATGTGGCGCATGCCCGGCTTACCCAGTGGTAGAACTTTTGTGTGTGAAATGATTTGATTTTTTTTGTTGTAGGTAGCAGTGGAAATTATAGTTTTTGATTGAATAGTAGAATAGTTTAGGTCTAGCCTTCGCGAACATTGGAATCGAAAATAAAGCCTTTGACGAAATTTAATGTTTGAACGCCACGTTAAATTTCTGTATATCCATGTCTTTATGTCTTCTTTTTTTTTTGCTACTCTCCCACTCCCCACCCCTCATTACTCTCCCTTTCTATCTGTCTCTCAACCTCTCTACCTCTAGACCTCTCTACCTCTCTACCTCTCTACCTTACTACCTATCTATTTACCTTTCTATCTATCTTTCTATCTTTCTATCTATCTATTTATCTATCTATCTATCTATCTATCTATCTATCTATCTATCTATCTATCTATCTATCTGTATATCTATATATCTATCTATCTATCTATTCATCTCCCACTGGCTCCATTTTGACACTAATCCTAACTATCTAGTCAATCTAGCAGCACACAGTAAGTATATTTTATTGGTTTCAGTCCACATTAACGCTATCAGCTAAAGTATCATTCTTCCGTTTCCATAAAAAATATATCTCTTACAATTCTTCAACATTCACCGATGAGGGAATCAATTAAATCCTTGACCCCACAGTAATTCTTAAAGTCAATCTTATTAGTGTTCTATTGAATTTATTTGAAACATTGATATGTTATCGCTTTATAGTATACATTTTTAACTGTACTGTGTATACTTAAGACGAAGAATGTCAAGAACTAGATTTTTCAGACTACAAATTCAAAGAGTTCTGATTCCTCATCCCCTGGATAGAAAAGCAAACATGGGATCGTGCCGTAATCCGAAATAATCCTTCTCAAATCCTGTTTCGTTCAATTCTAACGATGAAATACATTAGGGCCTGGGTCTAACAATCAATATGTTCAACTGACTACGTCTTTGTACTTCGTAATCGAATCGATTTCGACAGCAGCAGAATGGCCCGGAGACCAGCGAAAGAGGCTGGAGACATCCTGTTTGTCTTGGGTGGTCTCCCCTTCCGTGCGCTCGAGACGCCGCTGACAAATTCTGGTCGTTCGTGAGAATACTCGCAAAATGGCTTTCGGCTATATTCAATATTCGAGGAAGAATTTGCCCTCTCCAACGCGGATACTTGCTTAATGCTTTCATTTCCTCTCTCTTAATTACTGTTTTTTATTATTTTAAAAGGCAAAGAGATGTATCGTGCGCGGAAAAACTCTCTCAGTCTCACTCTCTTTCTGTTTTTCTCTCTCTCTCCCTCTCTCTCTCTCTCTCTCTCTCTCTCTCTCTCTCTCTCTCTCTCTCTCTCTCTACCGTGCGTGAAAAAACAAGAAAGGTGAGTCGTTGTTGTTTTTTTGTTGTTGTTTTCTTTTAGCAGCGGATGGCGGTGGTGCATTGTTTGGGGTTTCATGTTTTTATTTTGAAGGGATATTATGTGCTGTGAAACGTCTTAAAAACCAGACATCGTAAAACTAAAAGAGCTATTAGTTACAGTTGCCCTGTGTACAACTTCCATCACTTAATGGGACAGTTGATCTGCGACTTCCTAGCTGCGATAAACTGCACAGGACCTGAGACAATTTGTCCGTGATAATCGTGCATTTCCAGCTTTGTGCTTTAAATAACATCACAACTCATTCAGAAATTACTGAATCATTTTTTTAATGCAAACAATTAAAACACATTCAACAACAACAACACAACAACAACAAAAGAAACAGAAGTAGCACCTGCAAGAACAGCAATATCATCGTAACAGCATCAATAGCATTATCAAAACAACAATAATAACAACAACAACAACAACAACAACAACAACAGTCAAACACAATTAACAACAGCAGCAGCAACAACAACAACAACAACAACAACAACAACAGCACCTAGAGAAGCAGCCCCAGCAACAAAAGCAACAACAATAGTGCAGCTCAATCCTGTAATACCATCAAAAAATATCACCGGGAATTCTAGCGTAGGACTTTGTCGAAGATTCATTGATCGACCTTTTAACGTTTCAAATCTCTGAGAAGGACCTTTTTGTTCCAACGGTGACATATAGCCTTGAGAAGACAAGTTAAAGACGTCCAGTCCTTTCTTGACACAACAGGCTTTCTTTCGGTTCTTTTTATTTTTTCTGTTTCGTTTGGCTTTTATGTTGTTGTTTTTCTTTTAAATCCTGGGGACAGCGGGTGTCAGTTAACTTGTGTCTTGTTAGTGGTCTCCCTTAGTCGTGTGATCTGTGAGGTCGATGACAACAGGATGTAGACGCCAAGCCTCCACTGACGGACGCTGTCTGATGATGGCTGGCTCTAATAGAGCGATGTGGCCATTGTGAAGGAGAAAAAAGAGAGAATGGATCTCGGTCGGTCTACGCTGGTGGTGGGGGGGGGGAGAAAATCTTTATCAAGTACAGACATGATGTATCTCGGTCTTTCTGCTGGGACTGGGATATATACCTCTTATCCCAGGTTGTTCTGACAGGCTTATGCCTTTGGTTATGAATCTCTCCCGCTCTTTCCCAATTTCGTTGTGCTTGCCTTTCTCTGTCTTTGTCTTTTTATGATTCTTCCCCACCCCCACCCCCTTTCTCACGCTCTCTGTCTGTATGTCTGTCTGTCTGTCTCTGTCTCTGTCTCTGTCTCTGTCTCTGTCTGTCTCTCTCTCCCTCCCTCTCTCTCTCT
>NW_004798571.1:45373-54081 GCF_000002075.1 Aplysia californica | reverse complement strand
CTCTCTCTCTCTCTCTCTCTCTCTCTCTCTCTCTCTTTCTCTTCCATCTGGAGATGTATTACGAGACTACCAAAAACCATCCAGGTAGACACACGATTTCTGTAGCCAACTTTTGTGTGTTTACGTTTGATAATCAAGAACCCCGTGCAATGCAATACGCTTTCTAACAAGACTATCCTATCTATTCGTATTTCTCTTATCTGTTGGTCAAAAAAGGAAACAAATATTACAACATCCAGATATTGAAAGTCGATTATGAAAACCGAGTAGCGATCTGTTTGAACAAACGTTGCTCATTTCCGGCAAACTGTTTAACTTTGTGCTAGAAAAGGACTTAAAGTCAGCAACGACCAAAAAATCTTTGAAACTAATTTTCTTTGTTATTTTTTACTTTAAAAACGTGTACTAATAAAAGTTGGTATTTTTATGACTTTCTTTATTCTTTCTCCTCTTGTCATAATTTTCCTTTGAACTACGAGTGCCTGGGGTCCCAGCAAACAGTGCAAAATTTCAAAAGGAAACAAAATAAAGTGCTTATTCGTCAGTATTTCTGAACAAAACGTACGCCTGGAATATTTATTCGTCAATGTTAGAGAAACGTAACTTGTGGTAAATCGGGGCTGAGAAAAACGTATCTTTCGCTGAGCGTAAAACTGACTGAAGATTATCCTTCTTCGTCTGTCTTTAGAGCATTAAAAAGTCACTTACATTAAAAATCAGAAAAAGGAAGCTTGAGTTCCTGATGTCACAAGAGACTGCACTTGGCCTTGGGTTTTATTCACTCTCGTAAACCCGGAGGCCCCGCCTCTTAAATAGCCTAATAATCTTGATAGGGGTGTAAAACTTGTACCATTTTCACTTTTTTTTATTTTCCCTCTCCCAGCATCTATGCAGATTATCCCTCAATACTGATTTACAAACAGGAAAATCACTCTACTTTTTATCGGATGATATATAAACATAAGAGCAGAATTGTTTACCCGTCAGTGTTGGCGAATAATGTGTACATTCATGGTGGCGTATACGTTCAACATACACTCCTGTTAGTCATAAAGAACCCGTGCTTTTCTTTATATTTGTCGAGGTTAATCATTTTGGTGTTTAAAAAATATCTCTGAAATGGAACTGTCTCGGGTGAAATCTCCTGGCATTCAGCGTTGTAGGCCTACTTTACTCTTGACACAAGTTCGGTAATAATTAGAACTAGATCAGTAGAAAATATGACCGAAAGGTAAAAGTCCAACCATATCATCGTTATTATAAGTACGAAAAGAAACTACAAAAAGTAGGCAGAGACTTGAGAATTTCTGAACTGAAGTTTTATGACATTATAAAAGATACGGTATATTCGATGTTTACACTTTCGGGCTTCCTCAAGAACGCGATTTAAATAAACAACAATACATATTATAGAGAGACTTAACATTCAATCTAAAATGCAGCTCGGAATAAAACGAGCTAGTAGAGTGCAGAGACAAGCGAGTATTATACAGCCTAATTTCAAAAACTTTGCGTTTAGGATTCAAACCACAGCCGCCCACCCGACAGTTCATAATCTAATGATACATGTATAACAGAGCGCACTGCTACTACAGTTGAACCTTCTCTAACGAACACCTGCATAAGACAACCACCTGTACAAACAGCCACTTCCCATGTCCCTGCTTGCGTTGTTTTCACATTAAAATAACACTGTGCAAGACAGTCACCTTCCTAAGACGACCACTCTTCTCCTCAACAATGGGTGACCGTCTTAGACGGTTTCGGCTGCATTGTACTTTATAATAATGTGAACGAGTTGTAAATGATGAGAAGAAATGTATCCATTAGCGTTATAGGAAGTGGGTAAACAAACGTCGCAAATGAGGCAGGACGATCTTTCTCTGCCTGCTAATGGACTCTTTTTTAACCGAAGTTATTTTTCCTCAATTCAAATGAGAAGAACGCAACGGGGGGGGGGGGGGGGGGGGGGGGGGGGCCCCGCCCCAAAAAAGAAAATGTGGGGAAAACCGTTTGGTGTGTGTGTATGTGTCTGTCTGTCTGTCCGTGTCTGTGTGTGTGGTGTGTGTGTGTGAGAGAGAGAGTGAGTGCATGTCTGTCTGTCCGTGTGTGTCTGCGGGTGGTGTATTTGTGTGTGTGTTTTATGTGTGTATGCGTCTGTCTGTTTGTCTGTCTGTCCGAGTGTGCCTGTATGTATGTGGTGTGTTCACAAAGACCATGTCAATATCTGCTTTGATGGCCTACCATTAGGATGAATGTGTAGTTTTATAAATATCGGAAACATGTACGTGTTTGTACGTGAGTTATCTACTTTTCCTACATTTGTTTATTATTTTCTGCATAATATTTTAGATTGGTTTTTAACACATCGTTCAATTTAAGCTGGTTTTATAAGAGGCGGCACCCATATTTTTATTTTGACATCCGTGTTGAGACAGCGCTCACCTCTTCTGTTGCCCAAACTTCCGGTGGAGAAGTTTACTTTTAAATGAACCTTTTATCCGAAACGAACTGAAAAAGAAAAGGAACGTTTCGTAAACATGCTACATACATTGGCGGTAATAGCGTTTTCCTTTTCTTTTTTTCTTTTCTTTTTTTTTGTGTTGTCATTTTTTCCTGTTGTTTGGAAAGTTTGTTGCGTTTTGATAAGCGGACAACCATCCACCTTAAGTTGTTTTTTCATAAGCTACAAAACGATGTTCAGTGAACAGACGAGGAGAGGGCGGAAAGGGGTGCTGAGAAGGGAGATTATGGGGGGAAATGATGAAAATAAAAGCACTAGGCCTATATAATTTGTTTTAAATCTTCAGTAATACAGATATCAATTGGACGAGCGACAATAACTCAAATCCAATCCCTGTAGCAGCTTAAGAGTCTCGCTCGAACTTCGTCCCCGCCCGCTGTCCAAACGCAAGCACACACTGATCACACCCCTAGGGGAGAGAAAGAGAAAGGGAGAGAGAGGGGGGAGAGAGAAAAGAGAGAGAGAGAGGGGGGAGGGAGAGATAGGGGGAGGGAGAGAGAAAAATAGAGAGAGAGAGAAAGAAAGAAAGAGAGAGGGCGAGAGAGGGGGGAGAGATAGGGGAGAGAGAGCGTAGAGAAAGAAGGAGAACGAGAAAGAAAGAAAGAAAGAAAGAAAGGAGAGAGAAAAACAGAGAGAGGGGGGAGAGGGAAAAAACGAGATCTTTCCTTTCTGCCGCCGTCCTCGTTCTTTCACACGAGCATCAGAACGTTTTTCTTTCTGTTGACACGTCAGAGCAAACGCTACAAGAGCAGGCTTGGCCCACACATGTCAAAAATACACTCACATGCTTGCTTGGAATAACGGCAGCAGCGGAGAAATCGCCACAGGCATTTTCTGAGCAAGGGTTCCTAGCTCCACTGAGTGCCCTTTCTGCCACAGAATCAGAGAAAGTGACAGAAGGGGCAATAGGGTTTCTGAATATTGGAAAGCGTACAAGTGCAAGGAAACCCTCAGCAATCAGCTATCACACGCTCAAAAGTCGTTACCACTTCTCATCTTCCATTGGCAGACACAGAACCACCACCGCGTTATCGTAGAATTACAAAGTTCTTTCTGCTCAATACCTTATAGTTTTGAGAAGTCTGACTTTAATTTTCTTCTTTTTTTGGGGGGGGGAGGAGTTTCACAAAATGTCAACCTTATTTTAATGCAATTCTTTGAATATCTTGATAACGACTCCGAATATGCTTATGATTTTTATGGAGAAGATAGAACTTTTTGGTTTCGGACCTCATGGTCTTAGAATTAAAAACGACCAAAAATGTCAGATAGACCTTTGTAATTCTAAGCAGTGACAGTGCAGTCGTCATTGCTGCTGTGAGTAAACACCATACAGTACCCATTTTTTGTCATTGCTGTAAAATTTGTATCGAGTCTCTCGGCCTTTTTGCTTGGGATGTATCCCTCTCAGCTCAAATTGGTCCAAACAGGCAAGGTCGGACCCGCCCCTAAATTATCTAAATTATGTCGCTGTAGGCTTTAAAAACACCTGCATAAAAAAAAGTTAGAACCCTAAAGTATGAAGTAGCCATATTATGTTTCAGTTTCGTACGCTGTGCCTACGTTTTCGTTGTGTGGTGGCGTGTTCCCGTCAAAGAGCTCACCTTCCCACCCACTTCAACGTCACCACAATTCCATCTATGAGAAGAAACAGATACTGTGAGGAGAGTACTCACTCTGGGAATCTTGTTTTATTAGCGTAAGCAGTCGAGGTTCGGCGTCAAAGGAACGTACTGGGAAATATTTCCTCTGTCTTCGTTCCAGGTGTGAAAGGATAAAACAATCGTTTCATCTCTGAGTCTTGGGGTAGAAGAAATTCGTTCATAACTCCCTCACGTTTGACGCGGTGACTTATTACAGCAAGAAAGAACATAAGAGCGGTATTTGAAACCTCAAAAGACGCAAGAATAATAATAATTACGCTCTCAACGTTTCAGACATAGCTCTTGGTCTTGATGAAGTGGAATGCCCGCAACGGTGAGAGAATATTTCTTGTGTCGTTTGTGGTTTCATAAACAACAGTTTTGTGACTCACCAAGTGCCCTAGCTTCCTGCAGTGTCGGTAGTTAATTAATACGGCTGGAAATGAGGCTTGTGTGACGGCAACTTCAATCACCCGTTGTATTTCAAAAACTTTCTGTCAGGTTCTTACATATGTGAAGGTGTATGTGTGAGCAGGTGGTAGGAGGGTGCCACTGGAAGGTCCTATTTCTTTTCTTTCCCCTTGTTGTTTCTGTCTGTCTGTCTTACTTTTCCCCCGACACTAAATGACCATAATTACTGTGCGGATGTGATTTTCTTTTCTCGAACAAAACAAAGAAACAATTGAAGGAAAACCGGAAACTTCAAACTGGACTAGCAACGTCAAGTCATAGAGAAAAAAGAATTATGCACAACCACTGAAGACTGTAGAAGTGAGGGAATGTGGCATTATGTGGTTAAAATCTTGTCTGTTCTACTAAGTCAGCCGATCGATAAAATGTCAAAGCAGGTCAAAGCTCATGTGGCTTTGCAAGTGGTCCACAAACTCACAGCTTTCGCACCGTGACAAGGCTTATACTTGTTCCGAAAATGCACGCACCTCCATTCCAAAACTTGCTCATACTCCTCATCAGTTCTCCCTAAACTAAAAGTAATTCCAACATTCAGCTCATGAAATGAACTACTGAATATGGCCAATGCTGTTCGTAAAACAAGCCAGTCCCAGTAGCGTGTCCTAATCCTAATTCTCTAGTAGGCCATTACTAGATCTAGACTCGCACTAACTTAGACCGTGTAGGTCAGCAAGCAGCTGATATTACGACTTACGATCGTATGAGGCTATACAAGTTCAAGACAAAACACCAACGAATGAAATATACTCTTACCTGCACTGTATATCAGTTGAAACATTGTCAAAGCTGAAGAATTTCAGTTATTCTTCCCCCTTTTTCAAGTGACAGAAGCTTACGAAAACCCGGAGCTTCGGAGATGTGTTGACCGCGGGTGACAAAACACGCGGAGATGTTGCATCCTGGGATTGAAAGCTTTCTGGGCTAATGGGAAAAACGTTGGAGCTATAAATAAACCGAAACGTGTGTCCGTGACTCGACGAAAGTTCAGTCTGACCTCCGCGCTGAACTCGTTAGCAGAAGATCTTCTAGATTGTTTTGGTTGTCAGGGTAGAAAATTAATGGATCAACTAAGCAAAAGTTTTCTTTACGTCTAAAATTTGCACGTAATTTGAAAGTGGGGTACCTACTAAAATGATTGACAGCGTGTTTCAAAAATGTGTTCTTGGTCAAAGTAACACGTCAGATCTATTCCCAATACGTTGAAGTACCTAATCGGATGTAAAGCTAAAAATCAATAATTTTCGCCAAACATCGTATTTTTTGCCCTGAATATTCTTTTATATCTAATTTTAAGAAAAAAGTCACCCAAAATACAGTAGGTAGTCATGCAACAGAGAGGTCAATTTAGTGGTAGTATTAACTGAAAAGAAGAAATATAGGGAAATTTGTCAAAAACATGCAACTCCAAGTTGCCAAAAGAGGAAAACACAGCCATAAATTGCAGAAGGACTTCTTTATTCTTAATCAGTCCCTCTTCCTGGGCAGTAGAGACATCTGCCGGTCCAATTTTCCTCCTCTAAAAGATGGTTCCTTTCCTGTTTTTCTAGCTGCACCCTCTATGTTAGTCTCTGCCCTCTATATTTGAGTACAGTCCCTTCTGATGCCGCTGTCCATGGTTCGGGCTGAGACCTGCAATTTTAGAAACGGCATAAGCGTCTGGGTGCTAAGGGCCCCCAAATTCCAGTCTGCAGTAGTGATAGCAAAAGCTGCTTCTACTCTTGGTTTGGTCACAAAGACCGTCTTAGGGCCCTTCAACCAGATGTGAACTTATGGAAACTCCCATTCTATTTTTGTGTCACGCCAGGCGCGTACTTGAAGTGAGTCTGGAAGAGTCTACCTATAGAGTTGAAGGGAACATGTGCATAGCAGTCAAAACTGTTTCATTGCAGCATATACCCTGTTCACCCCTTTCGAGCCACAGTTATAAGCAACTACACTCGCTGATTATGTAAGCTAACTATTACACTGGTCGAGTCTACCTCACAGATGTGAGGGGAACTAACTCCTAATAATATCTTGGCTGCTGCGAGTGCTTGTTTGTTTTTTTTCCTGGACTTTTTAACGTCAAATAATCAGATCGTGACCTCGATTATGACACCGGCTCCTGGCCGCGAAAAGCTAGACAAAAAACAGCCAAATGTGAAATGAAAAATTAATAATTGGCATGCTCTACCAAAGTGTTTCGGCTGTCTGGTATAACATGCCATTGTAGTACTGACATCTCCGGTTCTTTCCTTGGTGTTTGTGTGTTCAAATCTTAAGTTAGATTTAAGGTTAGTTAGAATAAATATTTAATGAAATACTTTCCCGATTATTTTAGCGGTTGAATATGCATGCAACATGAATTCAGGATATGTTTTCATTCACAACTCAGAGTTGCCGTCTCCAGTGCCAGTAAGATTCTTGTGACCTTTGTGAGTGTGATATCTCCAGGTCCTATCTGGTACCATCTCACTTTGATTACCCTGTCAAACAAGTCAGCCTTCGCCCCTGATAGATAGATAGATAGATAGATAGATAGATAGATAGATAGATAGATAGATAGATAGATAGATAGATAGATAGATAGATAGATAGATAACGAGGAAGAGGTGCTCAAAGAGAGAAAATGGAAAGAAAAGGGTGGAAGTGAGAGAGAGAGAGAGAGGGACAAAGAGATATGGAGGGAGAGAGAGGGGGGGCAGACAGACAGACAGGCAGGCAGACAGACAGACAGACAGACAGACAGACAGACAGACAGACAGACAGACAGACAGACAGACAGACAGACAGACAGACAGACAGACAGACAGGGAAAGAAAGTGAGAAAAAGACAAAAGAGAGAGAGCGAGAGAGAGAGAGAAAGAGAGAGAGAGAGAGAGAGAGAGAGAGAGAGAGAGAGAGAGAGAGATCTACAGAGACACAGACACAGACACAGACAGATAGGCGGACATGAAAAAGGGAGAGAAAACGGGGAATAAAGAACAAAGAGACAAACAGACATGTAGGCGGAATGAGACAGGAAAGGTTACAGCTCTAACAATGCGTGGTGACATCTTGAGGATATTCGCTGTACACGAAAGCCAGGAGATCAGAGAAGAGCACATCTGCGCGCTGCGTGCTGTGGTGCAGATTCCGCGGTGCCAATGGGCCAGAAACAAACAAACAGAAGAGCGAGCACCCTGCCAGAGCTTACGTTGGGGCCGCACAATGCGAGGGAGTTGCTTGTTTCCAAATAATGAAGATGCAGCTTGTGATGTTTAAGGGGGTCTTTTATAGATGCCTGCATGCGCGTAATTTTTGTGTAAAGACATCCAAATGAGTGACGTGCAACATAAGCGGACGGATGTTTAGGCAGATTTTTATTTTATTTTCTTTTAAAACAGTAAAACGGAACTTTTCATTGACATTTAGCAGCTGCGTTCCATATCGAAAGGTGTACATGTTAGGGTGGTCTTAGTTTTAAACCCATCACAGGTACAGAACTGTGTTCTTTTAGCCTGCATGTGCACAAATTTGTTTGTCGTTCTTCTGACAATATTGTCTTCCTTATCGTTCTGTTTTATCTGGCAATGTCGCCATTACAAGAAAATGAGATTTACCCCCATAGAAAGCCACTTCGAGCACTTTCAGTCTTGCACGTTCTCTTTTACAATACCTCATTGAAGAGTTGCGTTTATAGGAAGCCATTTTAGTAGTCTAGGATTTTTGTGCTGGAAATAAATTTAGTTTGGCGAGCAGATATGTGTTTTTACTTATTAGGCCATCATCACCTTTGTTCTCATACTCCGATAGTGGAACCCTGCTTGATATCGAGGGAGAATGACCATTTGTTTAGGGGGTGTTTTTTTCCTCTTTAACAACTTTGTCTCAGTTCTGTATGAGAATGATGTTGAATCTGGAGGTCCCTCCTTTTAAACAACTTTTTTTTAGTATTGAAGGCGCTTTAAGCGCATATGATGTTAAATCACAGAATACCACACCATACCGTACCGTATAGATAGATGGATAGATAGATAGATAGATAGACAGACAGACAGACAGACAGACAGACAGACAGACAGACAGACAGACAGACAGACAGACAGACG